>NC_138204.1:81623268-81838268 GCF_964194415.1 Vipera berus
AAAGGGACCAAAGCACTAACCAGAGTTAGCAATGCAATGACTCCAGTTTTGTAGGAGCACCCCAGAGCAATAGGGCAAAATGTGAATAGGGGCAAAGACACAACTGCTTTTCTCAAAAGTTGCCACCAAGTAGTCCCTGGGTCACAAGAGGCAGCTGCTAGAAATGGATCCTGTCAAAGAAATACAAATTGGGCGGCTGGTGGTAGCAGTCATCTTTGGCTGCTTGTGCAGTTCAGCTCTTTTCCCTACTTGGTGGGGCTCCAGATGCATTTGTGAAGCCCAGCTGGTGGCAAAGGAAACATAATGCAAGGGAAGAAATATGTCTGGGGAAGGAACAAACAACACCAATTTCTGGATACCAACGCATGCTTATTTTTGACTGCAAATCCCATCTTCTTCAAATAGAATTCCCAGGATCATCGACATTTCAAAACTCACTTTGGGAAAAAAAAGATATCTTCACACACACTCACTATTGTGCAGATGAATGTAGGACTAAAAGGTATGAACCTGGTAGCAAAATTCCTCTGATGTGTAGGCACTTTTCCCAGGTACATGATGAGTCTTCTGAGCTTTTTCACCCACAAGGGCCCTTTTATGCGGACACCGCCTTTTGCTGCCCTGGCATATTGAAATGCAAGCCAGCCATGTGTGCATACACAAGTGTAGGTATGGCAGCAAGTCCCATGTGAGTCAGGTCAGAGTGGTGATTAAAATGCTGGCTAGAAACCAGGAATCATGAATTCTAGTCCTCCCTTAGGCATGAAGTCCAGCTGGATGATTTTGGGCCAGGCATTCTGTCTCAGCTTATCCTATCTCAGAGAGTTGCTGTTCTGGGGGAAAATAGGAGGCAGGAACACTATGTACACTGCCTTAAGTTGTACAAATAAAAGTGGGATGTAACTCTGATAAGAAATAAGTAAAATCACAATTTTTCCAGGTTTCTTGCATGATATGAAAGTATGCCTAGAGTCCTTTTATTGAATTCTACCTGCAAATGTCTATTGCAGAAATGTGGAGGTATATTGCTATATATTGTAGGTCTGCCTGCTGATCAGCCATCTGGTATTTATATGGATCCTCCTTTCTTGTACATTTCCCAAACAAAAGAGATCCATGTCCATCATTATGAATTTCAGGTCCTTTTTTTGACTGGAGGAATGGCAGAAGTGCCGCACAGCTCTTTCTTCCTTGCCTCATGCATATTTATTTATTTAATTTCTATAGCCACCTGACTCAGCTCTGAGCAGTTTACAATTCTTAAATTATAAAACACAATTTTTTTAAAAAAATTAAAACATTCAAAAGAGCTACAAAATAAATTAATACAAACAGCCGCCTTGATGATTAATCAAGTAATAGTAAAGCCAAGAAACAGGGCCCTTAACACATTCCAAGCCGCGAGAAACTAGCCAAATTTTAAAAGTTTTGCAAAAGGCCAACAGGGTTGGAACCATTCTAATCTCCGAAGGGGAAATATTTCACAAGGCAGGAGCTAGAACAGAGAAAGCTCGTCTTCTAGTTCCTGCCAGTTGACATTCTTTTGGATCTGCAGCGTGCCCAATCTGTTAGATCAAGTTGGACAGATAGAAAAAGACGATCCCTCAGGTTACCTGGTCCCAAGCCATTGTTTTGTTTTAAACGTGAGGCCTGCGTTGCCAGGAAGCACGATCTGCATGAACTTCACACACTAGCTCATGGGTGTCAAACTCGCTGCGTCATGTGACGTGTTGCGACCTATCGCAACTTTTTTTGCATTGCCGAAGCTGGGGTGGGTGCAGTCACCGCATAATGCAACCAGACCACGGGCCAGCAGCTTAACACCCCTGCATTAGCTCCTCCTGGCTTTCTACATAAAGGTGTGAAGACATGAATGGGATTGTGACATTAACTCTGGCTCTACCTTTGACTTTATGGTGTCAACCTGAAGGATTCAGCTGTAGGGAACCTCTCTCTCTCTCTCTCTCTCTCTCTCTCTCTCTCTTTTCCCACACCTCCTGCCCCCCCCCCCAGGAAGCTGGGGAGACAGCCTCACCCTTCCATTGCTCAGTCTGCAGATAATTGCCTGAAAGGAAGTAAAAAGGGCTCATAGAACGCCATAAGGGCAGAAACGTGGGACATAAATCCAATTAACAACTAAGGGTGGTGATTGTCCAGTTCATATTTATCCAGAAGAATTCAGTTCTGGGGAAGGCTGAGCCTCCTTATACATGGCATCAAATTGCCTTGGGAGAGAAGACCCAGTAATAAATATATCATGGTGTGAATTTACATCGATATGGATCAGCCTTTCATCTCTCTGAAGAGAAGAGGTATCTTCCTCTCTCTCTCTCTTTTTTACATCACTTTGCATTTCTCACCAAGCAATCTTTGTGTGTTCCATCTGAGTTAAGACTGTGAGAGAAACCACTGTAGTGAAAAACAAATTGCCAGCTACATATTGCACAGGAAGTTTGTATGATATATCTATCACCTAGCATGGAGACGCATTTGATTTATACCAAAGCAAAAGGAGCTCAGATTTAAAACCAGAAACCACTGTTCCATGACTGTTAAGATGGAAATATTTGAATGGCTGGGAAGCATTTTAATACTGGTTAAAAAAGGAAAGAAAAAAAAGTTAGCATGTATGCATTTGTGCAAAAGTAGGAATCTACTTGGTCCAGATTAGCAGCTAACATCAAGATTTATTTTATATATTTTCTCTTCTAGTGTAATTGAAAAGACCTTCTCATTTGGCACAGGATCGGGAATGGCAGATATGAAAAGGACTGTTGCCTATTCTTTCTGTACTTCACATTACAATTTACAGAAAAGGGGGAGATTGTTTGTCTATGTGAGAACTCTACTACATAAAAAAGGGGAAGTAAATTTTCTCATGGTGTTCTTTTCTGGTATTGGGTATGTGCTAAATCAGTCATGGTAGGTGTAATGTATTGGGCTTGCTTGTTAACACCATGTGGTAATGGCTGGTAGGCTGCTGGAGCAGGGAGCTAGCTAATGGCTCCCAGCATCTCAGACAACCCATCTCCAGCGCTGCCATTTATTTATTTATTTATTTATTTTAATTCCATTTATATCCCGCCCTTCTCCGAAGACTCAGGGCGGCTTACAAGCTTAGCAGTAGCCTTCATTCTATGTATATGCCTGCTTATTAGGGCTTTCACATACACCCCAAGCGGCATTATTACAAAGTCAGCTTAATTGCCCCCAACAATCTGGGTCCTCATTTTACCTACCTTGGAAGGATGGAAGGCTGAGTCAACCTTGAGCCTGGTGGGATGCGAACCTGCACTAATTGCAGGCAGCTGGTGTTACTTAAGGAGGCATTAGCCCACTGCTCCACCAAGGCTCTTTGCTCCACCAAGGCCATTGGTTGCCCCCAGGCGGCAATAGGTTGCTTCAAACCTATTGGCTGCCGCCTAGGGACCAGAGTATAAATTGCTGCATCTGCAACCCTGTTCTCTAGTTCAGATCCTGCAAGCAATAAACCATGATCTTTGCTGAACTCACTCGCCTTGTCTTGATTCCTGCGCAACGAACCCAGTACACAACACTGGCGACGAAGGTGGGATCCTGCTTCTCCGTCGAAGCTGAAAGTCACTAGGGGAGAGGCAGTGCATGTCTGGCGGGAAAAGCAAATTCCTCCCCTACGGTCAGCTAGCTAAGCCACGCTAGCGACCACGCGCTCAGAGGACCAGTCCCTGGGCAACGGAATGGCTTGGGTCCGGGTTATCTGAGGGAACACCTGCTGCCGGCATCAAGCTCCCTTCGTCCCATGCGCTCCCACAGGGAGGGCCTTCTCAGGATACTGCCAGTTAAGGAATGCCGGCAGGTTATTCCCAGGGGAAGAGCGTTCTCTGTGGGTGTGCCTGCCCTTTGGAATAATTTACCTGTGGAACTCCGGACCACCCCCAATCTGCGTTCATTTCGCCGGGACCTGAAAACCTGGCTTTTCTATCTATCAGGCCTGGACTGAAGGGGTTTTAGCTTTTTAAATATTGTTTTAATTGTTGGGCTTAATTAATTTAATTTATTTTAATTTTATATTATCTTTTATATTGTATTTTATGCTGCCCTGTAAACCGCCCTGAGTCCTTCGGGAATAGGGCGGTATAGAAATCTAAATAAATAAATAAATAAATAAATAAATAAATAAATAAATAAATAAACGGAGAGGCAGGATTCGAAGACGCTGAGATCCAGCCGCGAAGACCAGCAGAATGCCCAAGGTCGGAAGGCTGCGAGAATTCGACATCAAGCAACCAGAAGGATGGTCCTCGTACCTGTCCCAGGTCGAGAACTACCTTCAGGTGAACAAGGTCGCAGAGGACGGACTGAAGGCCGCCACGCTGCTTTGTGTGTGCAGCCCAGCGACGTTTGATCTGGCCGAAAACCTGTTTGTGCCCACGCTGTTGGAATCTGTCTCCTACACCGAACTGAAGAAGAAGCTCAGAGAACACTTCCAATCAAAGATGTTGGTGATTGCATGGTGCTACACCTTCGAACAACAAATACAGAAGCCGGGAGAGACCACATCCGAGTACATTGTGGCCTTGAGGCAGGCCGCATGCCTGTGTCAATTTTCAGACGTTGAAGAGCGACTTTGAGACCGGCTCGTCTGCAGCCTCCGCAACAGAGAGCTGCAGAAGAAACTTTTTGCCAGAGAGGTCCTGTTGTTCGCAGATGTTCAGAACGAAGTCATGGCGGACGAAGATGCCGGTGGAGCCGTCCAAACGATCCGGCCTGCCAGAACAATGCGACACGAAGAAGCTGTCCACCATGAAGATGCAGAACTCACCAAGGACTCTGAAGAAGATGCCAAAGTCAACAAGTTGCACAGACAATCCGACCAAACAGCTCCGCAGCAGCAAGCAGCAAGAGACTACTTACAAGGCAGATCCCTTGCCTAGATGTCCAGGTTGTGGCAGCCGCCACCAACGCTCGGACTGCAGGTTCCGGACAGTCACGTGCTGGACCTGCGGAAAAACTGGCCACATCGCATCAGTTTGCAGAGGTCGCCAGAGGGACTGGCCATCGAATCACCAGTCGGAAGATCCAAGCAGGAGAGGTACCAGGGCCCCGGGGCCATTCAGCGTGGGGTTTTGCTCAAGCCGTAGAAGTGTCTGCCGTACCGGGGCCTGACCCCCCCTTAAACCCAAGTATTGACTTCAGATGGAGCTGCAAGGGGTCCTCTGTAAGATGGAGCTGGACACAGGCTCCGCCGTTTCCATTATTTCTCTGGACACATTTAATTTTGTGTGCAGTCGCAGTAGGATTTTCAGAATGCAAAAGTTGTAGTCCAAGGGTGAAGCCACCTTGGCTGTTTTCAGGGCAACTGAATGTTGTTCTAATAGGGGGCCAGAGAACGAGCCTAATTGGGCTTGATTGGTTTGATGCACTAGGCATCCAAGTAACCAGTATCAACCGGACACAAGTCGCGAGTCTAGCGTCAGTTTGTGAGGACTTTGCAGACGTATTTGATTCAACCCTAGGAACTTACACGGGCCTGCCAATAGCATTTAAATTAGACCCAAATGTGGTTCCCATCAGGATTAAGCCTCGCAGGGTCCCCTTTGCCCTCAAGCACAAAATTGACACAGAACTAGACAAGCTTGTGCAACAGGGCGTGTTGCAACCAGTAGATGGTGGGGAGTGGGAAACTCCTATTGTAACACCACTTAAAGCCAACAGGGAAGTCAGGATATGCACAGACTACAAATGTACAATTAACCGGGCCCTTAAACAGCAGGCATACCCAGTCCCAGTGGTGAGCCACATCCTGGCATCTTTGCAGGGTGGCACCACTTTTGCAAAATTAGATTTGGTGCAGGCCTATCAGCAACTACCTGTTAATGAGGCCACGGCCGCAGCACAGACAATTGTGACCCACAAGGGGGCTTTCAGACTAAAGCGCTTGCAATTTGGGGTCAGTGTAGCCCTGGGCATTTTTCAGGGAATCATGAAACGCACGCTCAAAGGCATCCCAGGGGTTTGCCCCTATTTTGATGACATGCTTATTGCCGGAGAATCCACAGAAGTGCTAGCAAGCAGGCTCGGAGCCGTCCTGCAGAGCCTGCGTGAAGCAGGCCTCAAACTAAAAAAGCAAATGCAGAATTGGGGTTCCCTTGACTGAATTTTTGGATTTTTGCATTGATGCCAATGGCATCCACCCAGCTGAGTCCAAAGTAAAGGCCATTCAGATGGCACCTAGCCCTAAAACAAAAGGAGAGCTGCAAGCATTCTTGGGCCTCTTCAACTTCTACCACGTGTTCCTTCCTAACAAGGCCGCAGTGGCAGAGCCACTTCACAGGCTCTTAGATAAAAAAGCTTCTTGGAAATGGACCAGCATTCACGAAAAAAGTTTTCAGGACTTGAAGCCACTTCTGTCGGTCAGTTCCACTATCACTCATTTCAGAGAGTCTAAACCAGTCTGTTTAGCATGTGACACATCCCCATATGGGGTGGGGGCAGTTTTGAGTCACTTAGAGAAACATGGAACCCAGGTTCCCATTGCATTTTATTCAAGGACGCTGTCCTCTGCTGAGCGTAACTACACTCAAATTGACAAAGAGGCATTGGCCATGGTAGCTGGAGTTAAAAAATTCCATGACTACTTGTATGTCAGGGACTTCACAGTCTTCACAGACCACAAACCACTACTGGGGTTATTCACCACAGACAAACAGACACCCCATATATTATCCCCTAGAATGCTGAGATGGTCTATTTTTTTATCAGCGTACACGTTTAAGCTGATTCACAAACCTGGCAAAGAAATGGGCCATGCAGACAGTCTGAGCAGGCATCCACTGCCACAAATTGAACCAGCTCCGGCCCCAGCAGCCCGCATATTGTCCATTCAGGACTTGCCAGAGTTTCCCCTCCACGCTGGGGACATAGCTGCAGAAACAGCAGCTGATAAGACACTAAGTAGAGTGCTTTCTTGGGTGCACACTGGGTGGCTGGATAAAAGCCCAGGCCCTGAATTTCCAAGTTATTTTACTAGAAGACACGAGCTATCAGCTCACAAGGGCTGCATCCTATGGGGGAACAGGGTCATAGTCCCCATGTCACTAAGAGACAGGGTCTTACAATCACTGCATGAAGGTCATCCAGGTATTGTCCGTATGAAAGCTTTAGCTAGAAGCTACTTATGGTGGCCAGGTTTAGACAAGGCCATTGAACCCCAGGTGCATGGATGTTACACATGCCAGCAATCAAGGCCTGAAATGCTGCACGCTCCAATTTACAGGTGGGAGGAGACTCACACTCCCTGGTCTAGAATTCACATAGACTTCGCTGGGCCCTTTCAGGGACAGCTCTTCCTTATAGTGGTCGACAGCCACTCTAAATGACTTGAAGTAATTCCAGTTGCTAACATGACTACTGGTAGGACCATCCAGGTGCTTAGGAAACTCTTTGCCACACATGGGCTGCCAGACGTCATAGTATTTGACAATGGAGCCCAATTTACAGTGGCAGAATTTCAGGCATTCCTGAGAGCAAACCTCATCAGGCACACAATGTCGGCCCCATTTCACCCTTCTTCTAATGGTCAAGCCGAACGGATGGTCCAGACCACAAAAGAGTCACTGAAGCGTATAGTGACTGGGGACTGGCATCACAGATTGGCAGATTTTTTACTTTGCCAGCATTCCATGTCCTGCACGGCTACAGGAGAAAGCCCAGTAGAGCTGCGCTGGGGGAGGCGACTGATCACGAAACTAGACACGTTGCATCCAGATAGGGTGGCAGCAGAAGCTTTGCACCCAAAACCCCTGAGGGGGCTGCAAGTGGGTGATTGGGTGTGCGCCAGGAACTATGGGCATGGGAATTTGTGGGTGCCTGGAAAAATTACTAAAACGTCAGGCCCCCTCTCTTACAAAGTGGGGCTGGAGGGCAGGTGAGTTGTCTGGCGCCACATCGATCAGCTTAGGAAGTGTTTCCCAGAACGGCCACAAAGTGAGGACTTCATCAGAAGTCCTTACCAAGGTCCACAAACTGGCAGCCAAGCCGGCCCATGCATAGACCCTGAAGGCTCACACAGCCCAAGCAATGAGGAGTTGGCCGTAGAGGAGGGGAGCCCAGATGTGCAACATGGGTCCCCTGACAGAGAAAGCCAACCTGATGGCCACTGTGCTAACTCTGCTGAACAAACTGACTCTGGGGTGGGCCAACCTGGAAAGGCCAACCAGAGAGCACCGAGCCACTCTGAATCACTTGAACTAAGAGATACTGGTCTACCCAGCCCGGCAGGCAAGCTGGTAGGCCAGGAGGTGCCTGGGTCCCCCTGGCATTCCACAAGGCCACGCAAACCTCCTGCTTATCTGCAAGATTTTGTTCTGAAATAATAAAGCTATAATATTGTATGTACCCTTATATTTAACACTGACCTACAAGATTGTAATGGACAATGGAGCTATAATGTTGTAAGTTCTTATTATGCTGCTTAGTGGAACCTATTCACACTAGTGTTAAGTCTTTGTAAAGAGTATTGCTGTAATTACTTTCTATTGTTGCTATAATGTTGTTCGTTCTAAGGGGGGAGGGGTGTAATGTATTGGGCTTGCTTGTTAACACCACGTGGTAACGGCTGGTAGGCTGCTGGAGCAGGGAGCTAGCTAACGGCTCCCAGCATCTCAGACAACCCGTCTCCAGCGCTGCCATTGGTTGCCCCCAGGCGGCAATAGGTTGCTTCAAACCTATTGGCTGCCGCCTAGGGCCAGAGTATAAATTGCTGCATCTGCAGCCCTGTTCTCTAGTTCAGATCCTGCAAGCAATAAACCATGATCTTTGCTGAACTCACTCGCCTCATCTTCATTCCTGTGCAACAAACCCAGTACACAACAGTAGGTAAGTCTGTTCTTGAATTGAGCCCCCATGTTTAAGGGCAGTATATCTTGAGTACCAGATACTAGATGCCAGGAACAGGGAAACTGCTGATCAACTTCTAAACTATCACAAGGTAACAGAATGTATGATTAAGCTGATCTCTGATCCAGATTTGCAGAACTCTTATTTTGTTATGCAGTGTTGTGTATTTATACAGGTAATCCTCGAGTTACAGTCACTTAGTGACTGTTCAAATTATGACAGACTTCTCAAAATATACCTATGACCCATTTTGACATCCCCCTCCCAGTCACATGACATTTTGGGCGCTTGGCATTTATGCATGTTTTGCAGCATCCTGTGTCCCGTGACTTATGATGGTTTTGCTGGAGATCAACATTTACTTCTGGTTTCTACCAAAAAAAAAATGCCCCACAGAGATCAATGGGGTTTGCTTAACAACCATGGCATTTCCTTTATGACTGCCATGAAAAAGGTTGTAAAATTGCCAGGCTCAATTATAGTTGTAACATGAGGACTATCTAACGCTGTGAAATATTCTGCAAATTTGTTTATATTACTGAAAAGCCACCTTACACTGATTGGAATGGGCTTGTAATACTCTTTATGTATTCTTCTCCTCAAAAGGAGAGACTTAGTTGAGAAGGTGCAAATGGATCCTTCACCAAATTATATTGAACTTTATATGCTATAATTCTTCCCCTGCTTCAGGTATTTACACTTTTACTTGTGGTTAAATCTACCAGCAAGAGGTGGTGGTGTTTTTTTTTTGCCATCTATTATTCCAAACAAGATGGGATGGGTGAATTTGGTTACATTTCATCTTGCGAAGACAGAGAAGGAAATTGCTTGAAAATCACCTGCACCTTCAGTGTCTGGGTGATATTTGTGCAAAATGAAAACTTGTTCAATGGTGATTTTTGTATTGCAACTTAGGATTACATGGGTTGATATTCCTTTTTGAAAATTCTGTAGTGGCACCGTTTCCCCTCTCAAGCCAGGAGTATTGATGTGAATGCCATCCTTTAAATGACTTTTCTACAGGTGTATTTCGTTGTGCCCCATTATCTTTTGCCACTGCAGTATGGGGCTGATACAATGACTCCATAATAACACACTGCCTCAGTAAGGGCCACTTTGCAAATTATTTTCTTCCAGCATAGATATTAATCACTGTGTGGGGAAAGGCTACTGCAACTTTCTAACCCTGCAATTTTCAGCATGCTAATTTAGCAATATATCCCAGTAGGTGTAAGAGACTGTATTCTTTGTTCAGCAACCACATTTTGAATGCTGTACAGGTTGATGAAACCCAGAGCCCTTCCATAAAACCGCTAAAATAAAAAGGAAGATTTTTTTTGGGGGGAAGCAGCAAAATGAACAGTTAAAATAAATCCAGCTCGTCCTCAATTTACAACAATTCATTTAGTGACCATTCAAAGTTACAACAGCACTGGAAAAACAATTTACGACTGTTTTTCACACTTATTACAGTTGTAGCATCCCCATGGTCACATGAACAAAATCCAGATGCTTGGCAATTTCTTCAGATTAATGGAGGTTGCAGTATTCTGGGGTCATGTGATCAGTTTTTGTGACTTTTCAACAAGCAAAGCCAAAAGGGAAGCCAGATTCACTTAATAACCATGTTACTAATTTAACAACTACCGTGGTTCACTAAACAACTGTGGCAAGAAAGATCGTAAAATGGGGCAAAATTCACTTAAAAATGTCTCACTTAGCAACATAAATTTTGGGCTCAATTGTGATTGTAAAGTGAGGACTATGTGTACCCAGGTACTGCTTATAACTCGATAAAAGGAGTTTCTGTATAAATAGTTCCAGCATATTATTTGCCAACTTTTAGCTGGAGCCACTCATCCAACTGCTTATGAGCTTTTGTCAAAATCTTAGAAAAAACAAAAAGAACATTCTCACTCTTTTTTTGTTGTTATTAATACAGTTGGGTGGTGGGTAGATAGTCAAATTATTCTACCGCGACAAAACTCATATGGATGGCAGGGAGTTATATCAGTTATAAATGAGGTCTGGACCCCAATTCAGTGAATGGATGAATAACCCAAATTTAATTCCCCCTTGAGAGTACCCAGTTGGATTCAGATCAAATTAAAGGAAGTTTGGAAGTGTAGACCAGGGCTTTTCAACCTGTGGTACACGTACCACCAGTGGTACGCGAGCCCCTGGTTGGTGGTACATGAGCCCAGCCTAGCTAATTACAGTGGGGGAGGGAACGAGTCAAAACGGAGTCACACAGACCTGGAGATCAGCTGGAGATGCAGAGCTTGCCAGAATCCCCAGTATTATGTCGTGGGCTCTGGTGAGCAGGAATGAAGACACACAGCTGAGTACAGAGAAACTCATTCTTTTATTAAGCTGGAACTGTACTGGGGACTTGGGGTGCATCTCGCCACAATATATAGCCAAACCCTCTGGTAGCAACCAATCAGATTGTACCCATGCTTGCTGCCCAAGGTTGACCGGCCTGTTTTCAGAGCAACAGTGAGTGGGCGGGAAGGGCTAGCAAGCAAACAGCTCCTGCCCAGATCGCTTGTGGAAAACATACTGCTTGCTAGGTGAAGCCCCAGGATCAGTGCTTGGTAGCCCGCTGATCCTGGGGTTTCACTTAGCAAGCAACCTAATTTCTGCAAGCAAGTGAGCCGGGCAGCAGCCCGCGATCAGCATTTCTGAGCATGACTTCTGAGCACGGCTCAGCTGATCCCAGGCTGCTGCCCAGCTCACTTAGCAAGCAGCCTCTTTTCCGCAAGCAAGTGAGCTGAGCAAGAGCCTGTGATCAGCATGCCCACAGAGAGGGCTCTGAGTGCTGCCTCTGGCACACGTGCCATAGGTTCACCACCACTGTCCTATACCCTTCTAGTCCTGCCTTAATACAAAAGCAGCTGGTGAGTTTGCACCAGTCCTCTTTCTCAGCCATAGGAAGAAGGCAGTGGCAAACCACTTCTAAAAATATTGCCAAGAAAACTGCAGGGATTTGTCCACACAATTGTCAGGAATCAAAAATTCACTGAAAGGCCCAAACACAGAAACACAAGCATGGAAATACATGGTCAGAAATCCTCAGGATAAAGAGAATGCGGGAGAATTAGGAATATGAGAAAAATAAAATAATTGGACAGTTGTCCAACATTCCAATGGAAAAAAGTCAGTTTAGGAAACCCTTGTGAATGTATAGGAAGTTATCAATTAAGCTAAGAGTTAAAAGGACATGATTAGGAAATGATGGATGGAAGTACCAGTCTCTTATATCCATAAAAGAAAAAGAAAAAAAGGGAGTCTTGTTCCTCTCTATTCTGTGTTGCTCAGACCATACCTAGAATATTTCAATCAGTTCTGAATACTGCATGTTAGGAAGATTTTCACAGGTTGGAGCCAACCCAAAGCCTGACATAAGGCTTGGAAGAAAACAGTCAAAAGAAACAGGAGGAGATCGGTATGTTTAGCCTGGATAAGAGGACAGCTACAGGGTGACATCATAGCTGTCTTCAAGTATCTAAATGGCTATCATGCAGGGGACAAGGTAGACCTATTCAGAATAGTTCCAGAAGACAGAACAAGAGCCAAT
Source organism: Vipera berus (assembly GCF_964194415.1). NCBI lineage: Eukaryota > Metazoa > Chordata > Lepidosauria > Squamata > Viperidae > Vipera > Vipera berus. The sequence goes on from NC_138204.1 coordinate 81,635,726, forward strand.
AGCTTGAATTGCAAGACATAGATTTAATTTTGACTTTAGGAAGCATTTCCTAAAGGATAAGAGTTGTTCAGCAGTGAAAGAGACTGATTGGAGAAGCGGTGGCTTTTCTGGGTTCAAACAAAGGCTGGGATGTTATCTGTTGAGGATGCTGTGGTAGAGGACTAAATGTTCACCAACCTCCCTTCCAATATTGAAATGGTAATTTGAATTAAACAATGTTGGGGTTTAATTTGTTATCCTACTCGCAATTATATATTTGTGATCCTTTATTGTATTCAGACAACAAACCTCTAAGTTAGTTAAAGCTTAGGGGGGAATGCTTGGCCCAAGATTGCTGAATGAGATCCCTAACTAAATGGCAATTTCCTCTTGGGTTGATCTAGTCCAAGCCCAGACTCTTGGGTTGTGATAAAATTCCTCCCTTAGATGGCTAGTTCACAAAGCCATTGTCCGAGTGAGGATGCTGATAACTCACTTGCTCTTTATCATCATCTGGCTTCTAAGCAAATGCACACCCTTGAAACTATCCACGGTTTACCTGATGCTGTAACCTATGCAATTTAAAAGGAGACACACTTAGGAGATACAGTGCTTTCAAATAAAATTTCTTAGATAAGAGAAATGGTTCGAATGTACGTAAGTCCACTGAATGGACTCATATTTCTGTATATGAAGATGCTTCCTGACATGGTGAGTGCGTATGTATGCATGCTCACTGGGGGCGGAATATTAAAGACAAGAAAGTTAGCAGGATGAGTGAAGGGTGTAAACAATATATTGGGTATCCTTAACGGAATGCAGTCATAACAAGCCATTGAAATTTCCATAAATAACACATCACCCATTTAACTACTAATTTATTATTCCAATTCTGATTTCCAAATTACCGAAAATGAGCTGCTTAAAACACACACGTAGGTTCTACTAATCTAAAGCAGCCTTCAAAGCTGGCATCCAAATCAAATATATCAGCCTATTGTGGAGCAATCAGTTGACTCTTATAACAGAAATCAGGGTAGGAAAAATAAACCTTATGCAGTGAAATCAGTCATATGAAGCAAAGTTCTGTTTGAAAGTCTCCTGTAAAATCACAGCCTGTGCACCAAATTAGGTGGGTTAAAACAGCGGGCAGTCATTAATAACTAGGGCCACCGTTTTGATTATGCCCTCATAATATGTTAGAATCTGCAAGATGTATGGGTTGAAAGAAATTATAGATCCTGGGGAAAAAAGATATCTAAGCGCTGCTACGTAAAGGCTTAATGTAAAGGGACCGCCACATTCTGAATGCAAGTGATTACATGGCAGAATCACTTAAAACCTGCCTGCCTGCTTTAACATAATGATATTTTTGCAGAAACAAAGAGAAACCTTTCCAGGCTAATTACTTTCATATATATATATATATATATATATATATATATATATATATATATATATATATATATATATATATATATATATATATATATATATATATATATATATATATATATATATATATATATATATATATATATATATATATATATATATATATATCACACTTTCCACTATATTTTTGGACTCTGAGTTGTCAAGTGGCTGGACAAAGCAGTGTTAAAAATTCAACAACCCTAATTACTAGTCGAGCAGTATAAAAACCTCTGAATAAATGTCAGTCGGGGAGATAAGCTCTTATCTTAATCTAATGGCTCCACAGACTTAATTTGTCAGGCCAGCCTGGTTGATGAAAAACAGGTTTTATATTCTCCAGCATTCAGCATTTGCAGCAACATCTTTCCAAATCTTTGAAGTTGGATAGCAATACCAGCAGCGGAACAGTCTTACAAAAAAAAATAAAAAAAATTATTCTGGTGATGAAGCCAATTTAATTCCTATTGTCCTATTACACTAATTAATACTGCTCTGCCTACACTGGTGCAAGAGAGACAAAAATGAAGCCAATTTATTTTTAGATTTGTTACATTCTGGGCTAATTGCTCACCCCCCCTCCTCTGTCTGTGCCCCACCACACACAATGTGTTAATCATTGCGGGTCCCTTCTGGCATGAGAGAAACAGGGTTTGAAATGAAGGCCTCTTCAAGGAACCATTCAGAAAGAATAGGACAACCAACTCCTCTATCTCTCAAAGTAAGACATTCTGGTGGTATGTGAAAGACTTTATTTTATTTTATTCTGAACACAAGAGATGCATTGGATCCTGAATGGTGACTGTGCCCTTGGAAAGCTCTTCCTTAAAGAAGACTTTAATGCAGTTCATACTGAATACACGCCAGTGTCAACAGACTTCATGCCAAACAAGTCACAAAAGGAAAGATTTTGACCTCCCTCAAGTTAATGCTCCCTCCCTCTCTCTTTGACCTACAGAAGTATATGCTTGGTAAATGCTTGGCGTAATTTTTAAAGACTGATGACGGTCACAGCATTCTGAATGGAGAGCTTAAAAACAAAGGCCACTTTAATATTTTTAAAGACTTTCAGCATGAGCAGGGCAAAGGAAATGCCACTATATCTCTGGGACATGTCTGCATTGTGAAACCATTAATTATAAACTTCTTATGGGGGTGTAAGCTATAAAACATTCTGGAATTAGAGAGGCATAAAACCAGTGTAATGGAGCACAGAATCACAGACACAACGACGTGAGGATCTCAGAATTGCCAAACAATACCAGTTCCATAAGCTCTTCTCACCGAGGAAAGGATAGATCGCAATGAGAAAAAGACTCTAGCTACTGTAGGTTTCCAGTTTCCCTTTATTATAAATCCCCTCCCATTATTCCTTTTAATTTCTTGATGATAGATTTGTTGCATTTCTAAAAACAGCCTTTCCCAGAATCAAGGGCAGCATTTTTAGGAACTGAGCCAGTTTTAGGCCATATCTGTGCTTTGTATGTGTGGGGCATAAACTGTGTCTAAAGTGCAGGAGGAGATGATGTCGTTTTCTTTGCTGGACCACAGCACAGCTGAGCCAGTATTTTTCTGCTCTGAGTTGAAAGTATGTTTTCAAGTGTGAGTTGTTGGCCTGTGTGTGGCTGTTTGGTATGCCTGTTGTGCTTCACCGTTTTAGGCCACTTTGATCAGTTACTTTGCAGAGACAGAAGAACCCCCTTGCTAGAGTTTCTCAGCTTCTTCTTAGTAAGGTCACCACTGAATCCCTTCTGTCTCAAACGCCTGAATAAAGGATGAGACTGGCAGCTTCGGGAAAATAAAATAATAACCCAAAGAGAAGCTTGTATTGGGTTTTCAATCAATGGAGTTCTGAACATCAAGGGTTAAAACCACCATGCAGCTGACCAAGGACTACAGTAAGAGAGTCAGCTTCCAGAGTCCCTCCGTAAGGGAAAGAGTTTCTAAATTTGATAAATAAATAATAAATAAACTTTGTCGAGGAAAAGCTGGGAAAATGTAAGAGAAGAATTTTTATTTAAAGGTGGTGCTTGTGTCTGTATAGACTGTATGTCTGTCAGTATATGTGCTTCAACTTTGTATTTATAAATACATATCCAGTAAGATCCATATACAAACACAGCTATGTGTGTGTATGGGTCCTGTAAGATCTAGACACACACATAGCCAGTAAGATCCATACATACACATACAACATGCACACAGATAAACACAGGCAGGCAGACAGACAGATACACACACACACACACACACACACACACACACACACACACACACACACACACGTACATGTCCAATAAGATCCATTAACAGGAAGGAAAGAGATTGGCAATTGCTTTCCTGGATCCCAAAGATAGGAAGACACAATCATAGGGGAATTGTCCAGTGGGAGCCAGTGTAGCCACCAGTCTGGACCTAAACCCCTGGTGACTGGCTGCCCCAGGTTCCCAATTGGGCCAGAATTGTCTCGAGCCACTTGGCCTTCCAACCAGCACCAGACCAACCAGAGCCGTGGTGGCGCAGTGGTTAGAATGCAATATTGCAGGCTAAATCTGCTGACTGTCAGCAGTTCGGGTCTCACTGGCTCAAGGTTGATTCAGCCTTCCATTCTTCTGAGGTTGATAAAATGGGGACCCAAATGGTTGGGGCCAATATGCTGACTCTGTAAACTGCTTAGGGCTGTAAAGTACTGTGCAGTGGTATATAACTCTAAGTGCTATTTCTATTGCTATTGCTATCAGCCCAGGAGAGAAGCAACATAAAGGTGCAGCCTAGGAAGTCATTGGGAAGCTTTCTGTTCTGGGGGCCATTTTGTGAACTGCCTGTTTTGCTGAGATTTTTGTTACTACATTTTCATCTGCATGATGCCCACCTTCTTAATCCTTTTGATAATAACTCTATGAAGAAAATAAGTAAACATGTTTCTTTGTCTCTCTGTTAATCTATATAACACAGGGGTGTCAACCTCACAACGTCACGTGACGTGTCACGACGTATCACAACTTTTTTTCCATTGCCGGCAATGGGGTGGGCGCGGTTTTGGCATGATGGATCTGGCCCGTGGGCTGGCAGTTTGACAACCCTGGTATAACATAACCAAGAAATGGAAAACCAGCTACAATTGGGTGAGTGGGAGTGGTGAAATTGCCTCTCTGTTGCAAACCGTGTAACAGGCCTAGGCCACCTGGTTCCCATTTTTGACAGCCCTCCAAGCAATTCAAGATTGTTAGTGAATATCAGTGACAAAAACCCATACATAAAGGTAATTTCATGTTGTTTTAGTCACACCAACCACACAAAATAGGTGCACTAGAATATGCTTAAGATACCTATCTTCTTAAGAGGGGAAAAAACGGCTAGTGGCAGTAGGGCCCAATGTAGGACTTTGCCAGTGATGCTACTGAACCTGTTCCAGCCTTTAGTTGGTTAAAGAGGCACTATTTACCTTTTGTGGAATAAATATTGGCCAATAATGTCCCAGGGATACGTTGACACCTTAAATTGCTTTTGTTCTTCAAAATCACTTACTACCATTTTTATATTTGTTGTGCCGTGGGTTCTTTGGCACAAGAATGAAGATGAGGCAAGTGAGTACAGGAAAACTCATGGTTTATTGCTTGCAAGATCTTAACAGAGAATTGGTCTGTAACCAGCCGCAATATATAGTCTAGCCCCTAGGCGGCAGCCAATAGGTTTGAAGCAACCATTTGCCGCCTAGGGACAGCCAATAGCAGCATTGGAGACTTGTAGTCTGGGTTGCTGGAGAGCCGTTAGCTGCTCCAGCAACCCACGTGGTATTACCATTGAGCCCAATACATAACAATATTCATTTGCTCCCCTCAAATTAAAATATTGTTTGCTGGAAGCAGGACATAGCAAAACAGGGAGTGGCGTGATTATGTTTTATTATGATATATATTTATAAACATTGCTGCTGGTGAAATCAAACAATGATAGAGAAGGAAACATATTTCAGAAGGTTATGCTGGCTAGCACAACTAGGAGGTGCAGAATATTCGGAGGGCCCATAGATTGCCCCCGATTGAAAAAAACCAGTAGCGTCTTAACTAAATGAAGAATCGCATCAATCAGTCTTGTATATTTGGAACTACTATTTTATGGTTGTAAATAAGAGGCTTCAAAAGCTGCCTATTCACTCCATCAGTATTATCTGCTTTTGAGTATTTCAAGCCATGGCAATTTAAATAAACATATCCCCAAGTAAACACTGTTTCGATTATGCTATGGATTGTGGCATAAAATGTCACCATTGCATTCAATGTCACAAAGGAACCAAAATGGTCATCAACAGCAGCTTCTGAGATAGGACTAGCCTGATGCTCCAGATCTTATGACCTCAATCTGCTATCCAAATAAAGAACCCAGACCAATCCGAGTAATGATACTAGGACCCATAACTCCAATACACTAAAGGTACAGTGAGGCTGTCACAGTGCAAACATTTAAATTTCATTCTTGCCTGATTTTTTTGCTTTGTAATCGTATCAGTTTCTTCATCAGCAGCTTGAAAGGACTTCAGGTGGAAGGTAATTCAGAATTCCTGCCCTGGGCATTTTTCAGCTGAAGATATAACTCAGCGATAAGCGTTGATTTAAATTAAGGTTCTTAGTTGGGATGGAATTTTCCAGAAGATTGCTTATTCTTCCTATTAATTGTTAAGATTCATAAACCCTACGACATCTGTTGTGCTATGGAACAGAAAGTGAGCAAATTAAAATGCTCAGCATCAGATCTAAATCCCTTTTCACCTACAAAGTCAACTATTGGTGTAATCAATTTTATTTTCCTGATTTCATTCCAATCAGGACTTTTACTTGATCAAAAGGAGTAATGCAATAGCTCTGTTTTACTCTTACTGGACTGAGCTACACCTCTCCTTAATGACATACCGGGGCCTATAAACTATCATGTTTCCTTGAAAATAAGACCCAACCAGAAAATAAGCCCTAGCCTGATTTTTTAGCGAGCACCTAATATAACCCCTACTCCAAAAATAAGGGTGGGCATGACCAGCACAGGAGGCGTGCAGGGGCCGGTGGTGTCTGGCAGCAGCCTCAGCCTGTGCAATATAGGTAAGTCCGAGCTCAGAGGCAGGGGGAGGCAGGCAATCTGGATGTGTTGTGCAGACCCCTGGCTTGTGGGAGATTCATGTGGTGGCACTAGCAGCAGGTGGTGGCACAGGCACGGGGGGGGAGGCAGGTGATCCGGATGTGCTGCATGGCTGCCTGTGTTGTGATTCAGGGTCAGCCTGTGGGTTTGGCAGTTGGGTCGGATGACTCAGAGGAGGAGGAGGGGGGTGTTGAAGAGCTTGCTGATGAGAGCCCTCAGCCAGGCCCCTCCCACCTGGTCACGACGGAGACCCAGCTGTGTGAGCCTGACAGCGTGGATGAAGATGACCCACAGCTGGCCCTGTTCAAGGACGCCCGATGCAGGAGGCAGTCAATCAGGAGTAAACAGAGGAAGGCAATGGGGCACCTCGGAAGGAGGCAGAGAGAAGCCACGCCCTAAACTGTATAAAAGGGGAATGCGTGGGAGGGCTGGTTTGCTGAAGGCAACCGCTTGAAAAGCTCCTGTTTCTTGGTTCGTGTCTTGTTTGTTTTTGTATCAATAAATTTGGCAGGCTTAATTCCAGCCTCTTGCCGCCTTGTAAAAGGGGTTGTCCCTGCCTTTTCTGCAGGGCCGGTAGCAGGCCGGTACAGAACAGCCTGGCTCGTGCAAACCTTCATGAGACAGGCAGCTGTGCAGAACATCCAGATTGCCTGCCTCCCTCCTGCCTCTGCACTTGGACTTACCTGTGCTGTGCCAAGGGGCCAGTAGGCTGTGGCTGCTGCCAGATACTATTGCCGCCCCCCATGCTTGCTGCCTCTTGTGTGTGCACCGAGGGGTGGGGCGCCTGGCCTGATCACCCTGATACTACAGTTTTCCCCCAAAAATAAGCCCTAAAGCATCATATACATATACATACATACATACACATACATATGTACATATGTACATATGTACATATATACACATACATATACATACATATACACATACACATACATACATACATACATACATACATATATAAGACTGGGTAACATTGCTTTGGGATATTTTTCACTTTTTCTTTGAGGTAACCACACATTTTATAGCATTATGTCCAAAGTGTAATTAATCTTTGCTTAGAAACACATGGGTGTAGAAGGGCAATGGAAATTGGAAAAGGAGCTTCTGCTAGTATCTGTAATTTCTCCATTTTTGTAGAGAAGGCACAAACCACATGGCCAAAGACATGATTTGCCTATGTTAGTATTGACTATCTCTATCCTGTGGTGGTTCTAGAAAAACAACACTGAGGGTTAAAGTTGACTAAGAGCAACTACAACGAGCAATCCCTTGTTAACCTATGGAGGGAACATGGTAAGAAAGAGCTGTGAAACTTGTGGTATTTGGCAGTGCAGAAAAGGTTGAGGCCTATATGGCATAATGTCTCTTCCACTCCACATCTATACTAAGTAAGGTGCCTTCAGGTCAGTGTCAACTCCTGGCAACTGCTTGGACTAGTCCCTATAGATTTCATGGAAAGGTTTTTCCAGAGATGATTACCTGAGCTTCCAGGGCTAAGAGAGAATGACTAGCCCAAAGTCACCCAGCTGGCTTTGTGCCTAAGATGACATTAGAATTCTGATTCCTAGTCAGATGTCTTAACCACTAAACAAAATGCCTGTATAGTAAGGAGTCACTGACTCAAAGGCATACACACCCAACCACAATTGGACTTGATTTGGATAATGTGAGAAACTGTGCTTAACATATAGGGAATTGAATGTCTCCAGTTTTTTTCTTGTGGTCATATATGATAGTGAAAATGAAGATCTCATGAACCTGGAGGGCAAACTGAGTTTATTCCTATCGTTTAATCATTATTTGATGGTATCCAAACACACCCCACAGCCTATAAACTGTTGTCTTGCTATAGATTTGCAAGCCTCATACAACTCTGGCTGTTCATACGTTCAGTGCCTTCGCATGCATGCAACTGTATCTCAGTATACGAATATATATTGCCTGTGTTAGCTTTAAATGTGCTTTGCCATAAAACTTAATGGTTTTGATGCTGCATACCTAAAAGGAAACGTTTGTCATTTTCAGCGATAAATGTTTGTGCTCAACAGTCTTAATTCACTGTGTCAGATAAGAGGAAATCATGTTAGAATGTATTTATGATTTATCGCTCCTATCTAAGCTCCAGAGATGTTGGGGAAGTAGTTCTTCTTTTTAATCTAACAGGAATAGTCAGGTAAAACCCACACTAATCTAGCTCTTTGCTAGTGAGAAATAAAAAAAACATTATGTAGGCGATTTTTGGGCCTCTAACATAACGACAGGGTGCTTTTGGATGACCCACTTCTGTGCAGGCATTTGGAGGCTCTGTTTCCCATGCTGAACCTCTGTTGCATGCTGGTGGATGTTGTGTGGTTGTATAAAGCAGAAGTCTAAGAATTAAAGGTATGTCCAAGATCATTAGGGTGGGCTAAAGAGTCTAGGCAGTGGACATTCCAGGCATTTTTAAAATAAAAGAAGTATGATTCTAAATCCAATATATGCTCTTTGTGATGGTGTGAACTTTAGCTTACATGCTATCTGGGAGCCACAATCCATCTAGAGCTAAGTATTGTAGAGCCGTGCTTATCATATATCTAGATGTGACCAAGATTATTCTGCTTTTCCCTTCCAACTTGGGCATCTCCTCCAGCTGACAAAAATTCCCCGAATGTAGGCTGTAGACACCCGCAAAGAGAAGTATGAGTTTTGGCATTGAAAACAAGCAAAAGCACATAAGATTTTAAATGACAAAACTTGCATGCACCATTTGGCAGGGCAGTGTGGGTCTCTTGTGTACATTTTGTTTGCTTGGACAAAGGGGACTTTTGCAGGAGGTGGATTCATGTCCTCTTTGCTGAGATAGAATGCTAAAGACTTTGCTCCTCAGTGTTGCCTGCACATGGCTGCTGATCATAAACTTTATCCAGGTGTAACTGCTTGAAAATATGGTGAACCAGTCCACTGACAGCATAAAACTATCTAAGAGTAAGATTTGTTATGTTCGATGGAACTTATGCCCTGATGAATAGGTATACAGTTTCAGCCTTAAAATGCCTACAGATTTCAAGTGAAGCATTAGGATTCATTTGTTTGGATGTAGGAGCTCAGAAAAGGACGTGGTGACTCAGTGGGTTAGGACGCTGAGCCTGTCAATCAGAAGGTTGGCAGTTTGGCAGGTCGAATCCCGAGTGCCACGTAACAGAGTGAGCGCTTGTTACTCGTCCCAGCTTCTGCCAACCTAGCAGTTCGAAAGCACGTAAAAATGCAAGTAGAAAAATAGGGACCACTCCGGTGGGAAGGTAACAGCGTTCCGTGCGCCTTTGGCATCCAGTCATGCTGGCCACATGACCATGGAGACGTCCTCAGACAAGCGCTGGCTCTTCGGCTTTGAAACGGAGATGAGCACTGGCCCCTAGAGTCGGAAACGACTAGCACGCATGTGCGGGGGAACCTTTACCTTTACCTTTAGGAGCTCAGAAGTAATTTTAATTCCAGTTTATATGAAATTATTCTTATTTGCATATCAATGTAGAAAACAAAGAGTCAAGTCTCCTTCAGACTGAACCCAACTTGTACTCTTGGCAATATAGTGGCCATTGCCTTACTTTTCTGGACTGCTTCCTACTCTAGCTATAATGCTGCCATTTCCTAATAATCTTCCTACCAAGCATTAACTTGGTTCAACCCTGCCTTTGCTTTTCAAGGTCAGCTAGATCCTATTTGAATTTTCTTTGGATAAGCATCCTGGTGATCCGAAATGGTCCCAATCCACTTTGAAACCAGCAGTACTGTATTCCCATAGCTCCTCAGTCTATGGCCCAGGGCCCAATATTTCTTTGTGGTTTCCCCTCTGTGGTTAGAGATAGCCTTTCTATCTCAAAGGGAAGATTTTCTCCCTTCCTACCTCTTTGCCAACTTCCATCAACCTCCATCAACCCAAGAAAGGCTCTGATGGGAGTTGGGCAAGAGGATCTTTGGATTTTAAGGGGCCAAAAATTCCCACCTGAAGCATAGCCTAAAGTTTAAAGCACAGACACCCCAAATGTGGACCAAATCTGACTCACTATTATTCCTTTATTGACTTGTAGAAAGTTTCAATCAGGTAAGTAAGAGAGGATGTTCCTTTTGCCTTCTTATCAGCTTGGGATGGGGTGGGGTTAAAGGTAAGATTTCCTTGTAGATGCTTAACCCAGGGCTTTTCAACCAGTGGTACGGGTACCACCTGTGGTACATTGGCACCTGGCAGGTGGTACGTGACCATCCTAGAAAAGTGGTAGCGGGGGAGGGGAATGATCTGAACTGGTGGCAGCACTGCACAAGTCTGAGCGAGAGATGGCTGGAGCTGCAGGGCTGTCAGGGCTCAGCGGAAGCACCAGGATCAGCGCCAGGTTCCAGCTGGAGTTTGGCCCTGATCCTGGTGCTTCTGCTGAGCCCTGAAGAAGTGCCGATCAGCTGGAATGTTGCAGCATCTCCAGGGTCTTGTGATTTACATTCAGATGCTTGACAACTGATTCATATTTATGCCGGTCACAGTGTCCCAGGGTCATGTGAAGTGACCAAAACCTGCTGCAACCACCCAGCAGACGGGGGGAATAAAAACCAAACACCCCCCCACCCCACCCCTGCTGCCAATCCTCAACATAAATGCTCACAACAATGAAAACCTCGGACAGGAGGAAGAGAGCCGCCAGGCGGGCAGGCAGCTGTCCTGCTCAGCTGTGGCTTGGGGGGGGGGACTTTTTCCAGTGCCATTGTAACTTCAGTCACTAAGCGAACTGTAGTAAGTCGAGGACTACCTGTACTTCATCACTTTTCCCCTTTTTTTTGGGTCATCAGGTTTTTCACACCTTGCTGGGCGACTGGTGGTACTCGGATGTTGCCATATCCTAAAAGTGGTACACTGGGTAAAAAAGTTGAAAAGCCCTGGCTTAACAGACCTATTTCACCCTTTAAAATTCTTAAAAACCTGGCCCATCTCTTTTGGAACTGAGACCCTCATCCTGCTAAGGCAGATTTGAAATACAGTAGTCCACAAGTAGAAATTATGTAATTCTGAAAAGTATGTTAATGTAGCCTTCAGTTCAAGGAATTGGATGGCGAAATCAAACAGATTCAATAGAAAAACCATGTAGGAAAAAGATCTTTTCCCATTGTGTTGACCTGCAGCAGGCAGGGTATTGGTTTTGCTGGAACACTGCAACATTTGCATAGAAATGCTTTGGATTTGGCCTTCTGGATAGACAGTTCTTAGCATTACTAAATAAAACATCTCTAGTTGCAGTGGCGTAGCGTGGGTTGTCAGCACCCGGGGCAAGGCAAGTAATTTGCGCCCCCTCGCTCTCGCACCGCACGCCTGGCACCCCCCTGGCGTAAGAAGAATCGAGCCTCCCGCGATCTCCCGTCCCCCCCCACCCCCCTGAAATTCTCGCCCGCTTTCACAGACTTGTTCTTTTACACCGGCTGCAAGTACCAGGAGCCAAAGGCAGCCTCTCCGAAAGCCTCACACCCAAAGACGCAGGCACGCCCACACCGAGGAATGCCGCCGCTGGCGAGGCTCGCAGACGCCGCCGCTGCCGTTCTTTCTTTCTCGTTCGCGGGAGCGCGCGGCGGCGTGCGCATACAGAGGCGTATATAGACCCAGGGAGCCGCCGAGCCTTCCCCCACCCGGAGAGAGAAGCGTTTCTGTGTCGGCGCAGGCACCCTAGCCCGCCGGTCGCGCCCCCCCAGATGTTGCGCCCGGTGCGGCCGGCCCCCCCTGCACCCCCCACGCTACGCCACTGTCTAGTTGCTTTGTTTATTTTCCACCTTTTTTCTTTTCTGGGGAAAAAAAGAATGAAAGAGCAATAAGAAATCATGGGAGAGCTACAAATGTAAGACTTGAACATCAGCATTTCCTGTAAAAAGATAAAAAATTGTGAATGAAGCAGAACAATTGCCCAAAATAAAATGCTTGTTTGGAAGCTCCCTAAACAGTCTGATCAATGACAGGGAGGAAAGGCAGTGGGAACTATATCTACCTCTTGAACACCAAAATGGAGATTCACTATCTAAGGTTTTTAGCTATCTTCAGGAAAATGGTATTTTTAATGAAAACAAAACAAAACAAAATTTGGCACACATATTGAATATATTGGAGAGTCTGGACTGTTCCAAGTATTTTTCTAAAATAAAAACGCCTTCCAGTTAAGGAGAAGAGAGAGAGAGAGAACAAAAAAATACTTGGAAAAACAGCATAAAACTGAATTGGATGCTACGTGTGTCTAGCCTTTGCGGTAAACGTTTTTCTTTATTTAACTGTTCTCTGGAGGAAGGTGGAATGGATTTACATAGTGCCAAACATGTGAATATAAGGTAGAATGCACTTCCTGTTGGAAAGCTGGACCAGAGGCCCTAAACTTTGGGGGCCAGTGAACACATATGGAGTTTTCAGAGTATTTTATGGCCACTCTTGCAAAATGGTTCCATGGTGGCTGTGGCAAATCACAAAACACCAATTTAACAGAAGGTAAGCCGAACACTGGACTGCAGCCACCAACCATGCTATTTTCTAAGAATGCATTTGGGGCCTCTGTGTGGCCCAGAAGCATTGTGGGAAACTGGAGCCTTGTACTACAGTGTACTACCTTCCCATTCCTTTTTTAAAAAATAAAATAACCTTTTACAAATAGATGACAAATCTTGTCCAACAGGCACATTATCACCCCCAAAGGCTACGTTAGGCCAGCATTTCTCAATCCTGGCAACTTGGACATATGTGGACTTCAACTCCCAGAATCCCCCAGCTAGCTATGCTAGCTGAGGAATTCTGGGTATTGAAGTCCACCTGTCTTCAAGTTGTCAAGGTGTTAGGGAGTCAGCATTAGGCTCTGACTCAATCCAGCAAAACTATCTTCACCCAGCTGACCTAGATTGATTTAAAACAACCTAAGCAATTGTTATCTAGCAATTATTCCCACAATGCTTCTGGCCCCAAATGCATTCATAGAAAATAGCATGGTTAACCCTTGGATGGGAGACTACCTGCAAATGCCACAGCTAAAGTAGGAAGTTGAATAAAGATCCTTCGGAAGGCAGTGGGAAGTCACATCTTATAGCCAAGGCACATGTGTCATGTGTGTGTCCCTGTGGCTTCCAGGGGTCAAGAGAGAAATGCTAAAAGTAGGCTTCTATAAGCACCTATCAGGGAATAAGCCCCAGTGTTGCACTTCTAATTAGAAGTATCTGGATTTCCCATGTTAAAAAATTGCTGGATTTGTGTTTTTCCTTCATAGTTCAAAGTTGCCCATAATTCCATAGGGATTTTTAGTGGCGGGGGGGGGGGAGGAAACAAGCTAGTACAGAGCTGCCTTTCAAGATGGCAACAAAATGCTTGATGAAGGAAGAATGGTGGGCCACGTGTTTGCTGACTCCAGGAATTCCAGTCAAATGCCTGGGTGAGGGATTCCTGGTTTTGCTTGAACTGGCTCTGTGTGTCTTCTTGCTGGGATCAAAGACAACAGCAAGAACTTGTGGTCTTTTCCATGTTTGAAACCCCCCCCTCTTTATTGCACTTAGAAGAGTGAGAAGCTTTGTTTGCTGGCTGTTTAAACCCTACTTCAAAAGAAAACTTGAATCAGTACATGCCTGTGCTATATACAAATTAAAATAATTGATTTTTGGCAGACTTTGGGAAAGATATATAAATTTGAAGGATCACATTTCCAATCCAGGGCTCTGGACGGCATGTTGATTTGGAACCACTGCTTCCTCGTTGAGCTGGAAGTTGGCCATGGAAAAGAAGGGAGCTGCTCGCTTTGATTTAATCTAACTTCTTGTCATGGCAGCGCTTTCTTCAACTCTTTACAGCTCAGACCTGTTGGATTTTGGCACAAGTCCGCAGCTGCATCCTTTTTTGGCCTGCTGGTGTTGCGGCCTTTGCATAGAACCATTGGATGGGGAAGATACATAGGGCAGTATTTCTCTTTTTTAAATTCTCCCCTTCTCCTCCTCCTCCCGTCAGTGGGAGCACCAGATCCAATGAAGCACAACAGCTTCTGGCTTATACTCATCCTGTGACGGATGGCACCGGGTCCCACACTCTCTGCACTGCCCTAAAAATAGCTCTCAATTAACATTGCATTTCAAGAATTGGAAATTTTCCCAGAAGTCCATTCTTTCCCTCTTTTCTCCCCTCCCTCCCCTTTTCTGTTTCATTACATTTTGCAGTAATAATACATAAGCCTGTAGAAAACATGACGGGTAATGAAAAATGTAATTAATATAAGCAGTGTAAAGCATGTTTTTTCCCTCTGTTGTCCTTGCAGAAAATTGCTGCTTTAAACTGAGCAGGATGTGAAAATGCATAAAGCAAACATTGATATGCTCCGCTTTGTAAATATCTTAGGCAAAACTGTGAAGGCAACTGCTGTTTATTATTTTATTCTGTCACAAATTCTTCTCAAACAGTTTTTGTGTTGCTTTTCTTGCCTCTTTTTTGTTTTGCCCTTCCCAGGTTAAAAGAGGATACTATCCTAATATTACTACGTTTTGGTACTATAGCTTTAATACTTACTGATTCATGGTAGAAATTGCATTTTTTCCCCCTGTCTGGCTCCTCCCCCATTTCCAGAAAAGATAATCGGTCACCTTTGCAAAATTTGCTTATGCTTCCTGTTTCTTTTTCATTTTAGTTTTATTACACAAGGTTAACCTTAGATATGGTCCAGAGAGCTACAAAAACTACATTAGGAATACATTTTCCCCCAAAAAGTGCTTTTGATCCTGAAAGAAATTCTGAAATCTGATTTATGAATTAATATTGGGGTACAAAGACCAAAATGAGCAACTATAGCAGGGCTTGAGTCTAGTGCAAATTCTTTGTGTGAGCCCAGCTATTTCTTTGAATTGGATTACAGTCATAAGCTGTTTCCTTATGAGATACTTAACAATAGCTTGATAGCCACCATTGCAACGATGTATGGCATTGTTACACTACTGTTACTTTTCCTCAATAGAGGTTGGCTGGCTCTAGATTCTGAAAGTCACTATATGGAAATGACTGCAGAGTACATTTCAGTTATGGTTAAGTACTGCCCTCCTCCTGAATCTCAAGTGTGGATAGAGCTTAACATCACTTTATCATTTGTAGGGGATTCCATAGCTCCCATAATTCATATGAAACCACAGCAAGCTGTCCAAGATCTCGCAGGTTTGCATCCTTTGTAGAGGATTCCATAGTATTACAAATATTCTTGGAACAACTCTAAAATAATTGGGGGGGAAAAGTGGCTTCCAGGAGAATCACCCTTGATTTGACTTGGAGCTGTTGTTCATTACATAAATTGCTAATCCGCATTCCCCAGTATTGAAAATGTAGACTTTTTTGTAAAAAAAATGGTATTCTCTAAACATATTGGACTGCTGCCCCCTTTGTCCTTATCTATCATGATATGCTGACTGAGGACAATGGGAAGCATAGTCCAGCACTTCTGGAGGTATCATCATGGATAAAAGTCTGTCCAACCCAACCTGCATATAGTGGGGACTGAGTATGACACTTCTAGATGTGTAGCAGGTTCTTAGTCACTCACTTCCAACTCACTTATAACTGGATAAAACATGCTACATCTCCCAGCAGACTCTACTAAACTGACCAGAGTTTGGCATGGGAGCACTGCTTTGTAGAACAGGCTTGCCGCTCTACCTTTGAGAGGGATAAAGTTATCCAAATTGAAATGTACCTGCAGGAGGCCATTATGGATTCTGATAAGACTTTCTGGCTAAAGATCAGTCCAAGAGGGAAGTCAAGGCAATATGGTCCATGCCAGGACTTTTGAGTTATTTCTCATGGGCCATACTTGATTCCTTAGGAATTCAGTCTGAAAATCTCTCCCACCATAACAATGCAGTATTTCAAACTCAGTTTCTGCAGCCAGCTAAAAATTGTGACTAGTTTATTTTTTTCTTTTCTCTTTTCCATTCTCTGTAGCTGGCAATATTAGTTACTGTTTATTTTTTACCTTGTTCCTAGAACTAAAGTTTTTCACTTCAGACCTCTCTTGTGCATGAACCAGTGGATACCACACACAGCATGCCTTTTGCTTTAGGTTCTCCGATCTAAACAGACCCCTTTAAAAAACCAGGCCTCTCTCCTGTTGCATTTTGGGAGTCCCAGATGTAGGAAATGAAATAATCCATGCTCATGCAGGCCTGAAAGTGCCCATCTGGCACACAGGAACATCACCCTGCAGAATCACATAAGCGTGAGTTCACTTTTGTTATGGCATTTCATAAACAGAGAAGCAGAGGGCAAACAGGGAAGGGCTTTGAGATAATAACAATTGTATTTATCACAGATTGGCTTTAAAGTGTTTGTCGGCTTGTAAAGCAGGTCTGAAAGGGCGAAGGAGATATCCCTGGTGAAACTGCTACCTAATTTTTCTCATTCTTTCTTCTTGAAGAAGACTGAACGTGGGGGAAGCATACACGATGCCATACCCCTCAATATTTAAAGGCGTGCAATTATCACCTTAAAAGAAATACTTTGTAAAACCTCAAAGTATAAGGTAACTTTCTAAAACCCAACAAACCTTCCCTGGATTTAGAGTTACCTTAACTGGGCTGCTGTACTAGACAACAGCAAGGAGATGGAAAACATTTCCTAATGTAACAGAATAACAGAGCTGGAATAACAGAATAACTTGGAGGTTTTCTAGATCAACCCATTGCTCAAGCGGAAGACCCTATACCAGTGATGGCGAACCTTTTAGAGACCGAGTGCCCAAACCACGACCCAAAACCCACTTATTTATCACAAAGTGCCAGGGCCGCATCAGCATTGTGGTGCCTTCAGGGGGGGGCATGGGGGCATGGCCCACTGGGTGGGCATGGCCCACTGGGTGGGTATGGCTGTGGTTGTCATGGCAGACTGGGTGGGCATGGCTGGGGTGGGGATGGCCACCTCTATTTTGCTCATGGGGGGATGCCTGTGGGGGCCGGGCAGGGTTGGGGGAGATCCAGAGGGTCTCTGGCAGGTGGGATGGTGGGAAGGAGGCCCAGCATAGAATGGGGGGAGGGATGCAATCCTAGATGGGGCGGGGGGGCGTGGCACCGATGGGGATCCACCTTTCCCTGCTCAGGGTGGCCTTTGGTTTGCTGGGTGTGGGTGTGCTCTACCACCTCTACTCAAGCTTGCTAGCTGGCCGCTTCACCTCCTTTGTGCTGGGTGGGGCTGCTGCTCTGGGTGGCGGTGGCGGCCTAATAGACCTGCACAAGCTGCTGTCAGTGGCGGTGGGCGTGCCCACAGAGAGGCTCTGAGTGCCACCTCTGGCACGTGTGCCATAGGTTCTCCTCCACTGCCCTATACCATTTCAGACAAATGGCTGTCCAGTCTCTACTTAAAAGTCTCCATGGATGGAGAACATTTTCTAGTTTGGTAGCCCAAGTTATGGCCTCTCTAAGCCTGACATTGTAAGAGTAGGAAGACTCCTAAAAGGGTTTAAGTAGGGGTTATTCAAATGAAAGTAAATATTACGGTGCACCGACATCTTGGCAAAAAAGTGTGAGGGAAAAAAGTCAAGACGGCAGCAGCAACAGCAATGCAGTCTAAGTCACATCCCTTGTTTATGTGCATGGTCATGCATGTAAGGAAGGTTGCATGATTCTCACTTCACTTCTTTGGCTTTGCTGTGGACACCCCTGGTTGTACATGTGCTCAGAAGCATATGGAACCAGGTTCTAACTCAAATGTAGAACAGATCTCAGCTTCAGTTCTTGGAAAGTTCTTTAGAGGGTTGTAAACATCCCAGACAGGAATTCCAGAAGGCTAATTTCAGAGTCAACCTAAGGTAGTTTCCTATGGTCCTGTCATTTTTATTACCGCAACTGGGACTGGAAATCCCATCATAAGTCATGACAGTTGTAGGTTGCGGTGCCCACTTGATTGGAGGTAATTTCATGGCCCCTTTTTTGCAGCAATCATTAAGTGAATGACGCAGTCATAAGTGTGAAAACATTCATTTGAATGGGCATTTGTCCGAAAGTAGCAAAAACCCTCATGAATTGCAGCCATGTGACCTCGGAGGGGTATTCTATGGGCCATAATACACCCATTCCATAGTCATCATAAATGCAAATTATCCCTAGGTGACTAGTCGAAAATCAAGAACTACTTGCACATGACATATTTCACGATAGAGGCTTTGGCACCAAAACTGTTTGTGTGCTGGGCCCTAGCTTCTGCCTTCTCAGGTGATTTTTATTAGAATTTGTTTTACAGAAATAAAATAAACAAGGGAAAGTTAAGAAAAAGAGAAAAAAAGGAAAAGTGTGAAAAGCAATACACATAGAAAAAGATAATTAAAGAAACTTCTCATCTTCATTCAGCAATTACAAACTTAGTATCCTCCCTTTCTAAAATTACATTAAATTGTTCCCTTCTGTCCCATATTCAACCCCTCTTAATCACCAAATCCATAAATCACCATTTCATTCCCCCTCCCCCTGCCATTTTTCACCCTTGAGCAAATCCTGACTATTCAAGTGCTTACCTTTTCCAAAGTAAAGGCAACTACAACCTTGTTACAGATAAAGAAAGGAATAATAAAACAAAATCTGTTCTCTTTCTCTCTGTCTCTCTGTCTCTGTCTCTCTCCACACATACACACACAGAAACACAAAGTGATGTCATTTAGCAATAAGGTTATCTTTGCAAAACAAGGAACAAAGCTGATGTTTAAATTAATTGGAGCAAGCAATTGGAAAGACTCCTTTGGTTAATCCAAAACTTCAGCACAATTTCCTCAATGACATAAGCACTCATTGGGCTATTCTGCCCTATCAGAATGAGATTCTTAGGTTGCAGGAGGCTGTGGTTGTGCATAGCCTAAGGCAGGGGTGTCAAACTGCTGGCCCGCGGGCCTATCACGCCGAAACCACGCCCACCCCATTGCCAGCAATGGAAAAAAAGTGATACATCGTGACACGTCACGTGACGTTGCGAGTTTGACACCCCTGGCCTAAGGGCTTCTCCTAAGTCCTAATAGCTCAATGTTTTATGGTCAGAACTTTGGTTAACACAGTTTCCCCAACAGGCTGTCCTCATAGTTGTTTAAGCAGAAGTGAATCCTACTGAATTCAGCGGCATTTACTTCTAACTAAACGTGTAGGGAATTGTATATGAGAGGAAAATGTGATAGAAAAGTAGTTAGCCCATATATAGGTTCCAAAAATCTAGACAATCATCACATGGCAGCAAAGGGTTAAGCCTTTTCTACATCCCTCTACTGTCATCTAATGATTATCTATTTTTTGTAGCCCGTGTACAATAAGCTTTTAGTGGGCATTTTCTAATCAGAGAAAACAGTCCTGGGGAAATTTCCAATCAAAATGGCAGGACTTGTTGTCCAGAATGATTGGACTGTCACCCCAAGTATCTAGCAGTGACCCAAATGCTTTTTTGAAGGCAGGAACAGACCATTCACCAGTCTGGCAGTGTCCTCCATGTTTCTCTGTTGTGCGTTGTGAACTGACCACATTTTCAGATGCCACTTCAGCAAAGTAGTGCTTCAAGGATTTGATGACAGATGGAGACAACTAGGAAGCCAGTACAGTCTGCTCTGTACAAACCAAGAGAGTGCCTTCTTGCATGGATCATTTGCTTTAAATCAATCTTCCCCTACCTGGTGCCCTTCAGATGTGTTGGGCTTTCCACTATTTCAATGCTCCCCACTTCCTAATTGTTCACAAACTGACTGGAGATTATTTGAGTTGAATCCCCAAATACCAAGTAAATGTGAAGACAACTGCGCCAGTGTTATCATTAGGCAATCAAAGCCCAAAAGAATTGATTCGATAGTGCCACCAGTTTCTTATGTTTACTATAAATTGATGTTCAATCTGGGATAAATACATTTGGCATCTTTTAGAACCCGACAACCTGCTGGGTTCTTAAAGGACATATGCTAATTTTTGCCAATAGTTTAGAATAAGTATCTATGATTTGTTCTGATTCATAAGTCAGACTCCTGTCTCTGCTGGCACTTAAGGAAAGATTCACACATTACTCCAGAAAAAGGTAGAGATATGACAAGATTCTTTTAGTTTGTCAGTTTCACATGGAAAATGTTTCTAAGTACACTTGGTGACAGCTGATGTTTTCTGTGTCAGGGACAGGCCTTGAAAATGGAAGGGTAACCTGACAGAGTAACTACCAGCTGTCCTTGGCTGAGGGCACATTTGTAAGCATGCACGGCAGGATGCTGATAGCAGAATGCCACCTGAGAAAAGTCATGTGTGAAAGTAGCCCAGAGTTTTACCAATAGTATACTAGTTCTGCTGTATGTGAGAGGTACAGTCTTATTATAATGGTGCCTAGAAAGAAAATAAGAAAACAAAATATGGGGGGTGGGGGTGGGGGAAGCTGTCCTTCCTCAAGAACACCTGGTATTTGTAGTAGCCTAATTAGTCAGCTATAATTGCATACAGCAAGTGTGATAGGAATGAGAGCATATAACAATTCAGGTAGTCAGAACAATGTTTAATAAACCAATATAACTTGTAACAATGCAGATACTCATCTATATTGGATCATGGTTAATGGAATTTACTTTCAAGTAAACGTACAATTTTAGGATTATGGCTTGAGAGAATGAATTAGAATTCTAAAGCTACAGTTCATATTCTTCTTCTGCCATAAGAACAGTAGATTCTCTTAGATTAGCCCTCAAGTTAACCACAGTCTCTCATTGCAAAAGGGGGTTTATGATTGGCCTACTTTATGAACTGTAAGGACTCATGAGATAATGTGAGCTAAGTGTTTTGAACAAATAAAATTATGATTTATGAGGTTTGACTAACTGAATAGCACACAACACTGCTTGTTGCACTGCATCATTGGTAAGGCTCAGTGTATTGCATTTTACTCCTGGGAAAAAAAGGGTATTTGAAGAGTGAAAAAATGAGATTTACTAATTTGGGTAGATAAGTTTAGACCTGGCAGAACAGCTATGTAATTATTGTGCAAGAAACTTCGGTGTTCAGAAAAGCTCTTCCTGCTCTCATTAATCTAGCCCTGTGGTTAATGTGCTTGATTCACCATTTGGCACCATGACAGGAAGCTTTGTATCAGGGAATAACTTATTATAATAAGTAAGTTTACAAGCAGAAATAAGCCATCCCAGCTGACTGTAAGAGAAGTTGCAGAGTTTCCAAATTAATCTTAGCTCTAACCCTGAAAAGCCACAAAGCTAATTGGAGAATTGAAAGCTTTCAAAACATGTTAGGGAGCTTGATGGGAACACGTTGAAATAAACACAAACATTTAGATAAAGCCACCATTTTAATTGTATTAATTCTGCCAATTAATGATAATGGAAGAGCCGTCCAATTAGCTAAATAGCTAATAGTTTTATCAAGCAGAGGCTGGCAATTTAAAGCAAACAAATTCTTTCTAATTTTATCCCCTTGCTCACTAAGATATTTAAAGGATAATGGGAGAATCCAATAAAGGATATTGCTCAAAGAGAGCTACATTTAAATTGTCTAATGGCTTTAAGAGTTTTACCTCAATTAACAAATACTAAACCTGAGCACTTAGTGAATTCCTGTAAAAGAGACATCATTTGGCCAATTGAGGAGAGTTTAAAGAAATTTATAAATTAACATACTCTCTGCATAAGCATTATGCTACATTATGACTGATGCTCTTCCCCCATTGGTATATCTCCGAAGCCACCAACAAAAAGCAAGTGAAAAATTACAGACAGGGAGAGAATTTTATTTACTGAAATACTCAACAAAATGGAGAAGAGCAATTTTTTATTTGAACAGTGAATTTCAGTAGGAGGAGGTCAACCCATCCACCATACTGGAGAAGGGACAAATTCTAGAAGCTCTTTCAATTTGAATTATATTAAGGCTCTGGAAGGGTAGGTAACAAGATCCTTTTTGGAGGGTGGAATTCATTAAGTAGAATAAAGCTCTTGTAATAATATGGAGGATAAAATATCATTAAAGCAGTGCCATCGACTGCTACTAATGGGGTGGTCTGGAAGTTGCCCAGTTTGATCCAGATGGATGATCAAAGTGACAGTCATTTGATGTCTTAGGGACTATGCCCATAATCCATACACATGCATGCTTAAGAGTTTCATTCTAGCATAAATACCATGTTTCCCCAAAAAATAAGACCTGGTCTTATTTATCTATTTAGCCTCCAAAAGAGGCACCAGGTCTTATTTCCGGTGTATGTCTTTTCTACTCACCTCATGGCAGCGGCACCGACAGTCCCGCCCAGCCAGTCCACTTCTGCGGCTGAAGGAGCAGCTTCATTCTGCAGCTGAGAATGGAGCTCCGGCCTGCATTTTGCTGTCAAGGGCCTTTCCAGAAAGGCCTCTGATGGCAAAATGCAGGTCAGAGCTCCATTCTCAGCTACGCAATGAAACTGCTCCTTTGGCCAGCGAGACAAGTGTTGATCCATGGGAGACCTGGCTGCAATGGTAAACTCTACCTCCCCCCCCACACTCCTGCCCTAGCTTGCTCTTTGGGCATGTGCCTCGCCCCAAAACTAGGCTCACCTCCAAAAATCAAGCTAGGGCTTATATTGGGGGTAGGTCTTACTTTTGGGAAAGCACAGTAGCTTAATGATGGGAAATGCCCAGGCAGGCAGGGAGGACAACTCAAGCAGAGAATTATCCTTGAATTGTATAAAAACAATAATCTTCTATACCACTGCAATGTTTTCTCTTTCCATTTTTAAAAGATAGGATCTTTGTCAACTACTTCTTTAGTTTGGATGCTTTGGGTTATTATTTTACAAGAGGCTCTATGAAAAGGGTAATTCGGAAGCTTTGGTTGTTCTCATACTTTGTATCATTGATGAAGACAGGTAGATGATTAATCTTTGGAAAAGCAGTAGCATTTTTCTTTTTTTAATATATGTGTGCGGATATTTGGGTGTGTAGATGTTGCTGTTTTCCTTCTTATGGGATTCTTAATAAACCTATCAGAATAATTTATAACTTAATACACTTTATTATATAAGTTTCATTCAAAGCACTCTCACAATTTTCCATTTTGTTTCCTTTCCCACCCTTGTTCTAAGTTCCTTCTCATCCTGTCTCCTGGGACTTGTAGTAACACATTACAGTTGCCTTTTCTGATGTCACTGTGCTTTTCTATTACAGATCCAGCTAATGTCTCCTCTACAGAGGAAGGCATCAGTGGTTGATTTCAAAACAATGGATAATAAGGAGGAAAAAAATCCCAGCCATCTGCATCTGCCCTGGATTGGGAATAACAACAATACGTCCATGAGTCTAAAGACTAATGTTTCCTGAAAACGCCTGCATTTGTTTCAGAGTGAAAGATTAATAGTGGAATGGAGGAATGGCTGGAGAAACACTGATTATAAAACATTTCACTAATTCATTAATACATTGTCAATCAGCTTCTCCATTAGATTTTAATTCCTTGGAATTTCACCTCTGACAACATTTGAGCATCAGTTCAGCCTTGCTCCTCTTCTCCTTGTTATCTGGCCTCTCACCTCTCTGATCCACATTTGATTTCTTCGGCTTCTGATTTCACCTGCTTTCTTAGTGAGGTTTTGACTTTCACCTAATGTACACTAGTCGGCAATGCATCAAACTGCCCATTTGACTTTGAAGAACCCAATAAAGACCTTTGGGTTTCAGGCAGAACAATTTCCAGGCTGCTTGACCTAGAAGATCTTGATTTCCAAGGTGAAATTGATAGCACCATTCCCAATATAAAAAGGGTGATGCCTCCTTAGAAGTTAGAATTCCTTAGAAGTTGAGGCTTGTTTCAATTTTGTCTTGGAACTAGATAAAAGAGTAGCTTACTACAAAGAACATAGGGAACTAAAACAGAGAATAAATATGTTCATCTGTTCATCCACCTAGCTGGATTTATGATTATGCTAGACCATGGATCATTTATGATTATTTTTAAACAGTGTTGGTTGGGGTCATATTAGGTGTATGCTATTATAAATTGATGGCTTTGTTCATTCATTGTGCTAAGCCAAAAGCCAGCTACTTTGACACAGTGTGATTTGCACCCCAAGAAGTTTCATTTTGCATTTTTAAAACTAACTGACTTTTGCATAACACAAAGGATTCATTTTTAAAACTCAGATATGGGCATTTATTTAAAAAACCAAAAGCCAAGATAGTAGTAAATAGCTTTTATCACAACAGTGAAATGGACAAGACAAGCTTGCCCTCTTTTTTTCTTTATTTTTACTGGCATTAGAACTATTAGCAATGAAAACGTGTCATGAAAATAAAATTCAAGGAGTTAAATTAGCAACTCAAGAACATAAACTAAAATTATACTCTTATGATGAGATTTACAGTCACCCAGCAGAATGATTTCTTAGCATTGTTCATGGAATATGAACTACAACATGGTTTCATATCATGTTATTGGGTTAATAAAGGAAAAAACTAAAATGTTGATATGGAATTTGGCAAAGGAAGAAAAGTCATACATATTTTTGGAATTTAACATAACTATAAAACAGGAGAAATATCTAGGAATTTGTATGACAAAAAATAATAGGGATTTATTTAAAAACTATTTACCAACTTGGAAAAGTGTAATAGCAAATATATCCAGATTGGGGAAAATTGTCTTGGCTAGATAAAACTACAACAGTTAAAATTAATATTTTAGTAAGATTTAATTTTCTTACTCCAATGAGTGCAATACATACTAAGATTGGTATTAAATGATGGGTACAAATAAGTAATGAACTATATGTGGCCTAATAAGGATCTAAGGTTTATATGACCCTTATTTCTCAAAAATTTTTTGATGTAAATAAGCTGAAGAAAGATTTTCTGAATGGTACAATAAGGAAAAAGGGAAAGAAAAGATTTTAAAGACAAAAAAATTTGCAGAAAGCTTAACAAAGTTTAAAACAGATAAAGGACATAGTTCTTTTGAAAGATTTTTTTTTAAAAAAATTGGAATTAAAATAGACAAGTAAACAAGACAGTGGGACTTTTTTGTTTACTATTAAAGACTGCAGAAAATTGGTAGATTTTTAAAGATAAAGGTAATATGAGTCAGACTATGATTCTGACTGTAACTATGGAGATGTTGACTATGAAGCTTATTGTAACTACAAAGTGCCAGTTGAGATGAAGTATTAAGGGAACGAGAAGATAAAATAGAAAAAAGGGGGATGTTTGTCTTTTTAATTTACCCTGCTTCTGATACTTTCATTTTTGGGTTATAGTATCATAATGGCAACTACCAGAAAAGCAGCAAAAATAACAGAAGGGAAGAGAGGATTACTAGGGCAAGCAGTAGAGAGACGAATTACAAAATATTTACTTCAGGAAATGTTTGAAGAACTGGGTAGTATCTGAGCTGAATCATTTGATACTAAATTGACTAAATCACTTGATACTAAATTGACAGCTTTTGAAAAAAGAATGGATGGAAGCCTGGTAAATGGAGATGAAAGAATAACTTAAGAAGATGGATTTTTTTGTAAAACAAATGTCTAGAGATATAGAACAAATTAATGACAAAGTGGAAATTATGGCAAGTAACACAGAAGTTATTGACAGAGTTAGAAAGAATTCTAGATAATCTGTTGGAATCGAGACAGAAGGAATTTTGTTTGAAATTTGGAGGATTCTGGTGAAGATATTAGAGAAAAGTTTATAAAACCTTTAGCAAATATTGTGGATATATGTGCTGATTCCATGTGGTTGTAGTAATCAATTGATGGTTTCTGAGATGTTCTTGATGGAATTCTTTTTAGGGTTTGTGTTGGTTGTGCTGTATTGGGTTGAGTAGTCAGGGACATTTTGATAAAGTTGTGTGGATATCCATTGGATATCTATTTCTCCTTTCTGCTGTTCTGGGTTGCTGCAGTGTGCTGCAGTGTGTGTTCCTCTACTACAACCACATGGAATCAGCATGACACACAAGCCAACTAAAGCCCTTCAAAACATCCTAAGCAGACCAAAAGACCCAACAACCCCAGAAGAAGAAACAGGAATAATCTACAACATAAAATGTAAGGACTGCAACAACCACTATGTAGGACAAACAGGCAAAAGATTTGAGGAACTCATTCACCAACACCAACTAGCAGTCAGAAGAATGATGAAAATCCTTTAATTTTAGAACATATAGACAGATATAAGCATAGTTTCAACTGAGAAAATATGACCATCCTAGACCAAGTCTAGTCCAAAAATGCTAGGGAATTTCTAGAAGCCTGATACTCTGACAAATTAGCCATCAATAGAGATATAGACATTAACAACATCTATAGACTATGCAAAAGAGACTATCACCTAGCCCAAAAAGGAACAAAAAGACCTAAGCACCTTTCCATCAGTAATCGTCACCCAGATCAGCGTAGACTAACTCCAAGGTCAACATCAGACCAACAGTCAAGTAAACAATACCCCAATCAAGAAACTGCCAAAGAAGCCAGCAGCAATTAGCCCAATCAAAGAATCTCTAAGACCACCCCCACCAACACTGACAGGCAAGCCACTATAAAGCTGACAGCAAACAACACTCCTTACTAGCACTGATGATGTTACCTAGTTTGGGTAATGAAAGGTCTGCAACAAACAAGCAAATTCAGAGACCATCTCAGGGTTAAGTTCATTTAAAAATGACTTTTTTAAAAATATTATCTTTGGAAGGAAGAGATTTGAGGATGTTTTATACCTAATCTTAGATAAGTAAAGATTTTGTAGTATGAGAACCATGTGTCTGCCTATAACTGATATACTCTCTTCTGACTCTCTTCATTCTTCATTACGCCCTTTGTTTAAAAAATATTAATAATCTGTATTTAAGATTAACTTTTAAGGCTATTATTTTAACTGTAATTAAAATTTTACTGCAGTTGTTTTTGATTACTTTATTGTGGCTGGCAAATCCTGTCCTTAGTAAATATTCTTTGCAAATGGGCATCCTTAGTCCAGAAGTATTATTTTTATTTCCATTAGGAATTCCAATAGAATGCCCCTGCTTCACAGGCATCAAATGTTCCCTACAAATTTTGGGCAAAAAAAATATGGGTGATTAAGATTGAATCACCTTGCATGCTAAATATTTATAAAAGTTAATACTGAATTCAGGTACAGTTATTTCAAATAATAGCAAAAACAAGAGCTGTGTTTTTTCACAATAATACAATTGCTGAATTTGTAAAGATCCATCCATTTTCCAAATCTAACTTTTCCAGACATAGTTTGTGTTCTTCTGGAAGCGTTTTGGTCTTGTTTTGATGTGGTCAGGAGGTAAAATGAAATACTTCAGAGTTCTTTAGAATGGAGCTTTTCATACAGATGTCCTTGCCACACCCCTGGCTCCAACAAGATACAAGCCATTGAGTTCACAGGTGGCTGTTTTATTTCCAGAATGCTCTGGCATGCGGGATTCCAATGAACAGCAAACAAAGTCAGCCCTGGGAGCAACTGCCTCCCAGAGCTCTAAATAGGTGCCTTCAGGCTGGCCCCACCCCCACCCACCTAGCCAGTATCCAGTGTGCACGCCAGTAGGGCAGCAAAGCAAGGAAACAAGGCAGGTTTTCAGCATTCATCTCCCCACCGCTTCTCTGTGCCGCTCAGCTGTTCAGTGGGATGGCCTCGTAGCCGCGCTCCGCAGGGTCCCCCTTCCAGCAGACAGGTATGGGGGAGGGAAAGAGCTGTCACTGCTGGTCCTATCCACTGCCTTCTGACGCCTCCATCTGGTGGTCTTGTCCCGTCCTCCCCTCTCCCATTAGTGGCAAGCCCACAGGGGCTTGACAACAACACCTTTGTTTCTTTTCTATCTAATTCTTCCACTTAAAACATTTTGTTAAAGAGTTTATATAATTGTTCCAATTCACTTGTTGTACAAATGTGGTCTTGGGTGATGTGGGGTTGGAATTAAATCAAGTTCCAGTCTTCTATTTAGTAAAACATAATACAGAAATTTATTTAGAATCTGGAACATTGTAAAATATAGAACTGAGAGATTTTTGAGAGGTGATTCCACTTCAGCATTCAGATAAAGTAAATATACTTAACTTTTAATAACTCTTCATAGACTAAGTGAACTCTGCTATTATTGAGGTGTAGTGGACTGACCGAAAGGCTTTGCAGGAGCCTGGCTGGCAAGAGGGGAAGTGGAAAGCTTGGACAGCTGCTGCCGGTTTGGGCACAGCAGGTGTAGACTGGGGGAAGGTAAGAAAAGGAGAAGGAGAAAGGGAGTGGGGGTGGTTGTTGTTTCTGTTGGGGAGAGACCAGGTGAAGCCGAAGAGAATTGTAGTTTTAGGTAATTCCTTTCCTTTGAAGTAGTGGGAAGGAGAGGAAGGGGGGGTTATTGCTTTCTTTTGCAAGGGGATATCCCAAGCAAGGGGAAGAGAGAGAGTGAAGAAGTTGCCTGGGGTGCTGAACCAGGTTTTAACTAGAAAGGAAAGGGGGTGGGATTTGGCATAGAGAGAGACCTAGGATGACAGGTCCTGACAGAAGAGGAGGCGAGCCACTGCCGCTTCGGAGACCAGTGGCCACCTGTGCATGCTTGTAAACATTGTAGGCAGTTGACCTGGCAGAGCAAGCTGTGACTGTGGGGAGTTGATTATCTCTGCTTGTGGTTTCTGCTGCTGCTTGAAGCCAAGGAGTTCTTTCCACACACACACCTCTTGTTTTCTCAAACGGCTGCTACGGACTATTGACTATTAATGCTACGACTGCCTGAGGCTGTTAAATACTGTTACGCACTGACCGCCATGGTTAGAGGTCAGTCACCTTTGTTACTGCAAATCCCCCTCTGATGACGAGAACTTGCCAACTCTTCACTCCATGTGAGCTCCTGCTGAAACTGGACATTCTGTCAATTCCTTGAGATCACAGCTATTGAGCGGGACTAAAGGGGGAGGAGGTTCATGGTTCCGATGAATAAGACAAATCAAACAACTAGCAGGCATATTATTTATCTAAAAAATCTTAGTAATGAGTAAACATCCGCACTCATGGAGGGATGCCAGAATCTGAAATCTCCTCCCCCAAACCCATTGAAACACACACACAATCTCCGCCCTTATCTACACGTCATAAATCACATTATCCAATTAGTTTCACATATGAGGTCTCTCCTCCCATTCTGTACACAGGCTTCTTATCTTCTCAAAATAGATGTTAGAAAAATTCCCTCCCTTCCAGATTCAAAGTGAAGCAGTTTAAACAAAAGGCTGTCTCTTACATTGCCAGTGCAAAAACATGTCAATGTTTGCAGCATTGACATCCGCCCCCCCTTACAAAAAGAACAGATCCCATAATGTAAACAAACACAAGTTAGGAGCTGACTTTTGGTTTGTTGGGGTGTTTCTCATAAAACGTTTTGATAAGTCTGTCAGCTTTCACATCACTAGATTTTACCCAAATGGCTTCAGACAATGGGTATCCCTTCCATTGTACTAGGTACTGCAATTTTCTCTTAAAGATTCTAGAGTCAAGGATACGTTTCACTTCATAATGGGTCTGACCTGCTACTATGAGGGGTCCAGGAGCTTTCTTAGGGGGAGGTCTTAAAGTGGAGGCTCAAAAAGGTTTCAGTAAGCTACAATGGAACACGGGGTGAATTTTTCCAAAAGGTCTGGGGAGTTTCAATTTTATTGTGACCAGGTTGATGATTTTCACAATGGGGAAAGGCCCCAAGAATTTCGGTCCCAATTTGTTATTGGGTAGTTTAAGGCGTAAATATTTGGTTGACAAATAGACCTTTTCCCCAACTTGGAATGTTCTTTGGGGAGCTCTCTTTTTGTCAGCTTGCTTTTTGTAGGTCTCAAAAGTCTTTTTTAAGGCCACCTTTGTATTTTTCCAAACTTCTTCCCAAACCCTTACCCAATGATCAAGAGTCTGGGAAGCGGAGGGTAATTGAGGGTATTCCGGTATGGGGTTGATTCTTTCCCTGTGGCTACACAGAAAAGAGGGTAGCCTTTCTGTGTATTATTAGAATTATTGTAAGCCACCTCTGCGAAAGGGAGGAGGTCGGTCCAGTTTGTTTGTTGGTAAGAAACATAGCATCTAAGGTATTGTTCCATCATTTGGATACTTCTCTCTCTAGGCTGGATGCAATCACATCGACCATAGCACCTGAGATGGGCCCAGCTATTCAAATGAGAGTGTACGTGGTTGAGGAAGAAAATCAGTTTCTCTGAGTCCCCATCAAAGGTTGCTCTGAAGGCTGGGTTCATCATTGGTTGCTGGGGCCCCCATTGCTGCTGGCCCCACCCTGGTTGTTGGTTAAATGGTTGCTGGTGGCCCCACTGCTGTTGTTATGTCTCCAGTTGCTGCTGGCCCCAGATTTAATGGCCACCAGGGCCCCCACTGCTGCTGGCCCCACTGGTCCTGCTGTACGTTCAGGGGTTGCACGTTTGGGTCCTGCTGCTGCCACGCTTGCTGTTGTCCTCCCACCAGCTCCTGATCTCCAGGCTTCTGCACCACCCCCAGCTGTTGCAAGGCTTCTATTAGCTGGGGCAAGTTCAGAGGTTGTTGGCCTTTTACTTGTGGGGGCTTCCCAACCTCCCATTGCTGCAAAGGCCCCAGGCTGGGGTCCTCTGTCTCTATGGGTCTGGAGGGCTTGGTAGGGGACTCCTGGGTCTGGCAGGCAGTCTGATCTGCAGACAGGATTTTCCACTCACCCAGATTCTCAATGGCTGAAGGGCTGACACCTCCTCCCCATTCTGCTTCTGGGGCCTTTTGCTGCATGTATTCTCTACTGGAGTGGTTCCAGCTTGACGATGAGATAAGCCCAGTTATCTGCTGAAGTTTGGAGATCAGTTCAAAGTCATCTTCCCACAGAAAACTATTTATTATTTCCTCTTCAGAAGTTTCGACAGCAATCAGGCCTTCTCTTTCCATCTTGAAGATTCTTCCCTGAATCTTTGCCAGCTTATCTCTCCTACCAGAGACAGCGGCGGGGGTTCAGGACCCCCCTTTGAAAGAAAGGAGATTCTGGCATGATGTCGTGGTTCCGATGAATAAGACAAATCAAACAAATAGCAGGCATATTATTTATCTAAAAAAAATCTTAGTAATGAAACGAAACATCGGCACTCATGGAGGGATGCCAGAATCTGAAATCTCCTTCCCTCAAACCCATTGTAACACACACACAATCCCCGCCCTTATCTACACGTCATAAATCACATTATCCAATTAGTTTCACATATGAGGTCTCTCCTCCCATTCTGTATGCGGGCTTCTTATCTTCTCAAAATAGATGTTAGAAAAATTCCCTCCCATCCAGATTCAAAGTGAAGCAGTTTAAACAAAAGGCTGTCTCTTACATTGTCAGTGCAAAAACATGTCAATGTTTGCAGCATTGACAGGAGGGTTAGGAGGGTCTGTGCTTTGGCGGCCTCCGAGGTGGTAACGCTATAGAAGTATTTATATTATTTGAGCTCTCTTCTGAGGTTTTACCATACTTTTAATTTTTTTTTCATAGCAACACTAGGTAGAGAAGTCAGGAAACATGACCAAATGAACTAAATCTCCTTTATTGTAAAGCTGCAATAACAGAATCTTGCAAATCCTAAAGTACACATCTCCCACTGTCTCATTTATAGTCTGAGAGTCCTTTCTGAGGTAAAGTCCACCCATTATGCAGCTGTGGGCTACACCATCTCTTATGGACAGTTATCTGGGCCAGGGCTTTTCAACCTTTTTAGATTGTACTACTTTTAGGGCATGACACTATTCGAGTACCACCAGTGGCTTAGCAATGTGTCAAAAACTTGATGACAAAAAAAGGGACAAAAGTGATAAAGTACACCCACTTACCACACTTTTAATGGGAAACTTGTGCCTGTTTCTCTGACATTAATCTTTGCACTTGTGGCTGGAGAGTGCTTAATGATAGAATTAAGTCAGATTCCAGCTGAAGACAATTCCTTTCCTTAAGTTTTTATACACGACAATGAGGAAAATGCCTTCCCGCACATGTATGTGGAACAAAATGGAAGTAACATTATGATAGCTTCCCCCCCCCCACTTCCAGGTACAGTTTTGCAACTTGGCTCCAGAACTTGGTCACTGACTCTTAAAGTGGAGCAGTGGGCTGATGCCTCCTTAAGTAACACCAGCTGCCTGCAATTAGTGCAGGTTCGCATCCCACCAGGCTCAAGGTTGACTCAGCCTTCCATCCTTCCGAGGTAGGTAAAATGAGGACCCAGATTGTTGGGGGCAATTAAGCTGACTTTGTAATAATGCTGCTTGGGGGTGTGTGTGTGAAAGCCCTAACAAGCAGGCATATACATAGAATGAAGGCTACTGCTAAGCTTGTAAGCCGCCCTGAGTCTTCGGAGAAGGGCGGGATATAAATGGAATTAAAATAAATAAATAAATAAATAAATAAATAAATAAATAAATAAATAAATAAATAAATAAAGTGTTTCTTAATACTATTACATATAGTGTACACTGCCAACCTTCTCACAGGAAACCTGCCTTCCTCAATCCCACAACCCCTTTCAGACTGATTGATTTTCTAAACATTTCTTTTGTCTTTCTTCCACTAAGGGTTTCCCATCAGGGAAGGGGGTCAAATCTGTCAAGATGATGGCCACAAGCATATGCTCAATCTCCATTACCTTTTTACATGAGTTGTGAAGCACGTAACAAGGATCAGAATGGGAAAACTCACCGCAGACAACCTGCTGCAGACAACTCAACAGGGCCAACTTGCCACAGGACAACTCACCACGGGACAATTTAACAATTCAATTTAATTATTTAAAATATTTTAATTATTGTCATTCACATTTTATTCTGTCCCTCCTTTTCCATCCTTTCTGTAATGATTCTATTCTACCATTGCTTTGATATTAGTGTAATTCTCCTCCTGCTGCGAGTTGTCCCATGACAAGTTGGCCATGGTGAGTTATCCCACAGCAAGTTGGCTGTGGTGAGTTGGCCGTGGCAAGTTGGCCGTTGCATGTTGGCTGTGGCAAATTATCATAGACCCAACAAGGATATATGGCTTTTATCTCATGGCTATGGTCACCATCTTGACTTCTTTGACTCCTCTGAATAAACTCCTGTTCCCCACTGTAACTGTTGGGGATATTAGGTGCCAAGATACCACATATAAGATAGTTAATTTCAAAATTATTGGGGTTTTTTGGGCTGAACTCATCCACCAAATGCTTTTGACCCTCAGAGAGATTTTACAAGTGCTAAAGTCCAGATAAGATTTCTTAAACTACACATGAATGCTATTTCTAATCATTTTTCAGAAGAAAATAACCATGTTCAAATGAGAGAAAGAAAAGACATGAGTCGCAGAATAGTTTAATAACTGCTTTTGCCACAAAATACACACCTTTTTCATAGCTTAGATGGTACAAGGAAATATGTTTTCAGAAAAAAAACTATGTGCCTTCTTATTTTTCAGATCCTCTAACTCAAAATTTTAAAACAAGTAATGTATGAAAAGTAAGGTACTTGTTATTTTTCCAACTGTAGAAAAGCGTTTGTATAATATGTTCTGGATGTGTTACTCATGGTGAAAAAATAAACAGTAGTTTTGCTTTCTGAATGCTATTGAAGGGTATATTGTAAAACTGCCCTTGAAGACACTTGAATCAACTTCTAAAGTTGATTTACATTTAATCACAACTTTTTTGAGGGTAAGAGCGTTTCTTGAATTAATCTGTGGTCTTAATTCTTTCTCCATAGTCTGCACTTTCTCTTATGAAGGATTTGAGCAACCTTAAGAGACACACTTCTTGGGTTTTCTCTTATTGCCTCCTCCTCCTCCTCCTCCTCCTCCTCCTCCTCCTCCTCCTCCTCCATCTTTCTGCTGTCACTTATTTGCAACACAAGTTACAAACAATTTCAATTTGCATTAAGGCTCAAAAGAAAAGACAACTAGCTAAATAGACTTTGGTCACAAAAAAATATTTGGGAATTGTAATGTTAAAATGAAAATCAACCTAGTCTTTCCATATACAGGAATCCTATGGTTCACTGCCAAAGATATAACTAAAAGATTTTGCTATGGCAGTACATATTATTGTTGATGATAATAATATAATTATTCCATCTATTTTTACTTTTCTACAGGAACTTAGATCACAAAATATGTATCTTTCTAGATTAAGATGAGATTAATGAGCCATATGGGGATTTGTTTAGTTCAACTAGTTCAATACTTTTGTTACAGTATCTTATTAACTCTAAATAAGAAAAATAGATGACTGTATCTTTTTACCTAAGCATGTTTACTTTTTTCATATTTCTTGATGGGGTTTTAACAACTAAGGGCACCTAAAATATGAGTCTCCTGAACGTATGTTTCAGGGAATATGGTCTCCTTTTTTCCCTAATATCCATTTTTTTTGGCCAGATAAGACCATTTCTTTGAACTGTAGTGAAGTCTAGTTCTTAGAGAACTTGTAATCAATAGCACCTTTAAGAAATGTCATCGTCTTTTTGTATTTCAACAATCCGCTCGTTTCACAAGCTAGTATTTTCTTTCAAACTTAATCATGGCCCAACTAATTCCAACCTATTGACCTGGAATTATATCTCTATAGGACTTTTTTTAATGAGTGGGGATGGGAGGTGGGGATGGAGAATTGAGATGCCCATATATACATTACGTGAATGGGAGAGGAAAAGCATAAAGTTGTCTACTTGTGTTGAAGTCTTGGAAATTAAGTAATGAAGTTTTGATCAAAATTTTGCTTTCTTTGTAAAGTTGGGTGTGGTTTAAATTATGAAATGATAAGTGTATGTCCTCTTGATATGGGAGATATTTAAGTAATCATTCTATATCTAGTAACTTATTCCAGTGTATTTTGTAAGAAGGCTTCATTTACAATATGGACAGAAATATTTATTAAAGTAATTAGCATTTAAACTGTTTATGATTATCCCAACAATTGCTCAGAGCGTAAATCCCTGTATAAGCTTAATTCCTCTCCAAATGAATGTTGGCAGTGACAATAACTGCCTGACACACCCAGAACATTATTACTCAATTGCACATATCCTGTTGTAACTAATTATATAATAATTAGTTTTCAAGAACACATTAAGTTTTTCTCTGGCATGCTCTTACCGTTCCCCACCTAGTTGCAAAAATAATAATAAAAAAATACAGCTAATCAAGTATATAGTGTTTGCTGGTGCCAAGTCTACCTTCAGGTTTAATATATTTTAATAAAACATTATTGCATACTCTCCATATATTTAAATAGATTGCTGGCATGATCTTTTTTCTAGTTTTATGTCTATAAAACCTACTCACTGCACATTATTAAAACTGATCTAGAAAGAAAACTTAATAGCTGCATCATTTCAAATACAATGCTAGAGATCAAAATCTGATTTTCTCAGAGTGGCTGAACCTAGGGGTGGAGTCAAGAGAGGAATTAACTTGGAGTCGTTATGTTCCCACAAATGATCTAAGTCCAATCCCTCTTGAATTCTGTTAACTCTTATCTAGTGCCAATTTAGTGCTGTTTGGTGACTAAATTCTTGTGTATAGGCATAGGCAATAAATCAGCTTAACTGGAACTTACTGTGTGGTTCTGATTCTTCCCACTCAACAGATTTGTGAGTTCTAGTTTCCAATCATCCAATTGAAACTCTGTCCAAAATTTTAGTACAAAAGTTTTGAAAACATGAACCCGTATGTAAGTCTGGTTATTTTTTGCCCTTTAGTGGCATTTCTACTGCACTCCTATAGCAATAGTGAAGCCCTAGGGAAAATACTGTGCCATGAATAGAGTACAGTATATGCTATACTTTAAGATGAGCAATTTGAGTGGAAAAGTCATATAGTATGAAAATGTTCTGGACTTCTCATCTTTTGTGAATATGTATAGATTGCCTATCCTACCATTTTTAGCTGCCAAAATCTGCGATAGACAAGAAGGTACTAACTTACACAACCAATCTGTTATTACTTCTTTTTTTAAAATGTGCATTTGTAGAGACTGTTGAATAAGGATAGGAATTTTGCCTAATTGAACATATAACTATAAGCCTCTTGAAGTGTCCCTTTGAGAGACAAAAATCAAAGCAATGGAATGGAAGTAATTCATAAGATTATATCAAAGGGAGCAATATGAATACATTTTACTATGAGCTTGTTTTCAAAAGACTGTCCACATGACAGAGTCACTAATTTGAGTCCCTTATATAGCCCTTTCATTACAAAAGCTAAAATTCTTTTTTTTAAAAGGTAAATTTGGTCAAAATAATACTGGAGTTATGATCCCCCCCAATCTTCTATTCAATTGTGTCCAATTCTCTGAGAATACCTGGATAAATCCCTGAAGTTTTCATGACACGATTTTCAGAAGTGCTTTGCCATTGACTCCTATATATGGCTGAAAAAAGTGACCTGCTCAAGGTCATGCAGCTGGATTTATGCCTAAGGCAGAACTAGAACTCACAGACTCTTAGTTTCTAGCCTAATGCCTTAACCACTACACCAAACTGGCTATCTATCTATCTATCTATCTATCTATCTATCTATCTATCTATCTATCTATCTATCTATCTATCTATCTATCTATCTATCTATCTATCTATCATTCAAATCAGAAGGTTTGAAATAAATACTCCAGTTGAACTAATCTGTGTTTTAAAATGCAGCAAAATTATCCTGCAGGAACCAAATAACTTAAGAGGGACAGAACAGTTTTCTCTTTTTAATCAAACTACTAAAGTTTGTGCTGTAGTTGTAGATCCTGCTTCCTAACCTGATGCCTTCTTTATATTAGATTTTCCTAGCCAGCATGACCTAGGAATGGAATTGTTATCTGGAGGGCAACATTTTGAGGAGAAAAAAAGATTTTGAATAGGGTCACTGTTTTAGTACAGACGCCCCAAGCAAAGGAGGTAGTAGGAAAGTGCAATACCACTCTTCACTTTGCTCTACCTACTTCATCTTCCAAGTCAGAAAAGACCAAATTCCTTTAATCTATTTTGACTTTAAAGAAAAACAAACAGGAAAAAAAATTGCACCTGGCTCGACAAAAGTAACTCGCTTGCTTGACGAGATTTCAAGCGGCTGGGATATTAAAACCCTGAAAAAGGGAGTTTATGCTGACAGACTATTAACTATAGCATCACTGCTCTAATAAATGGAATGGGCTGTCATAATCTCTAGTTCATAAATATGCAAATACAAGACAGAGGATTTGCTCCAAAGGATGTCTCTATAATTTTAACTGACCTTTACTGATACTAAATGAGCCTGTTGCTTCTGATTTCACGTTTTAAATACAAAGCATTGTCTATTTTGCTTCCAGGATGAGATCCTGTTTTTCCTGGAAAGTGTATCAGCATTTCTACTTTCTTCAATGGAAGCAAAGCAGAACTCAAATGTCAATGCAAGGTTAAAAGTCCCACTTGCTGAGCAAAAACCTTCTTGGCTGCAAGCAATTTTTGGGTTGATACACATCCATATTCACGCCAAAAATGTTTGCTGAATTAATTACTCTCTTCTCTCTCTTTTTTTTGAAGGGGAGATTTCAATTGCCTCTTTTCCATTCATGTGTCAAAGATCTCACTGACCTGCCAAAATTCAGTCAGTCACTCAGTGATAAACAGCCCATCAACACAATAATATCGACTCTGAATATTTTCCAGTTTCCTGCTTTGGGCCAAATGGAGGTAAATCCAATGACTTAATATTTAATAACCTAAATGTAATTTGCTTAGAGTCTTTCATTGCATAGAAGAGAATTGGATGGCTAGCAGGTTTTTTTTTAGATTCAATCCTCCTCCCTCCCCTTAATTATTTTAAGCTATTCATCTTGGTATCTGATCCACTGATGCTTCGCCAAATTGCCAGCAGGGGAAAGATCTGTCCAATCCTGAAGCTAAATGAGTCACTGAGAATCAATCTGTTTAGTTTCTCTTGCTACGGCAGGGTTCCGCTGTCCTGGTCTCATTCAGAAAGAGGGCTTCAGCGTTGGACATTGCCGCCTCCTGTTTCTCCATCCTGGCTCTGTTCATCACAGCTGTTCATGGATTCCAACTGGCTGGACACAAAACCACAGTTGCTCCGATGTCAATGCTATACCATTCTTGCTCTGATGGAAAATGAAGACATCCGAGCTTTCTCAAGGTTACTAGTGCAGTAGTTTATCAGGCATCTGAAGAAAAAATGAACAACATGGACAAATTGTTCAGCTTGTTTTTTCAGCTGCCCCCAAATTTTGTTCCCAAATCCCCAAACGTTCTCAACAAGGAAATAGCCACAGAGAAAGCGTGGTGAAGAATTTTCACCTTTCTCTCCATTACTTTATAAGCTCAAACTGTCAGATGCATTCATATGCTTAAAAGGAAAATAGTTCATATAATCCTGAAAGGGGAATGCAAAGGTTTTTGCACTGCCTGCTAAAAAAACGCTAAGAAGCCAGCATTTCATATTTCCTTTCTTTCTTCAGAGCCATGATTCAATTACATAAAACTATGTGCACTGCTCTTAAGAACTTCATGTAAGATTAAGATAACTGGTATTTTCATGGTAAATGATTAAATTAGCAGACACTGTTTTATCTTGAACTTTGCCACTGAGGCTGACATTTTTGCACAATTTACTCCCAGACGCTGGCAATCTAAACTGCTCTGCCTCTCTCATTTTTCAAAGCTTTTGAACAGCTAAAGAGCCCTTCTGACTCAGCCTGATTTGTAAGAGGGCAAGTCTTGACACGCTTTCATCCTGGCATAAGACACGGCAAAACAGAATATGGATGGTTTCTTTATTTCTGCTGAACTTGGATGGGGACATCATTTTAGTGCATAGCACTGGTTCCCTCTTTTGGGGATGTGTGTGTATACGTGGGTACGCTTTGATATTGTGGGAAGGCTTAATAGTTTTCAATGCTAAGAGTGACATTGATGGGAGCTACTGTCAAGGTCAATCTTTCTTCCCCAGTAAGGTCAAGAGGAATAGTGTGAAGCTAAGGACAGCATGCAACAGGACAGTAGATAAAGCGTTATAAGTACCAAGAAAGTCAAAGTAGAATAAATTTCAACCTGAGAAGAGGCAGAATAACAGAGTTTGAAGGGACCTTGGAGGTTTCCTAGTCCAAGCCCTTGCTCAGGCAGGAAACCCTATTGTTCAGGCAGCTGCAATCAAGTTTTGTATTGTTGTAAAGAGACTGTATGGCTATGACTGAAACTACAGAGGGGTTTGGGTACCAGATGATGACATTTACAGTATTGTGTGTGTGTGTGTGTGTGTGTGTGTGTGTGTGTGTGGGATTCTGGGAAAAGCACAGGACTTGTAGAGGTGGATCTGGAACTAATGATGTAACCCAATCAAAATCAAAATGAGTTTGATGGTGCCAGTATCAAAAGAGGAGGAATGTGCCGCTGTTTACAAAGATGATCCAAGAAGTACAGATTTGAATTAAGAAGGATGTAATTCTGTTTCTGTTAGAATCAGTGGATATTCAATGAGTATCTATGTTATTGAAGTTAATGAAGCCGATATAGATACAGGGAGGGAAGATCCTGAGGAATTCTGTAACAAATTGCAAGAAGTGCTAAATGAAACATCAAAAAAAAAAACAATGTAGCCCTCGTTATGGTAATTGGAATAAGAAAAATTAGAGAAATGGAGGAGCGTATAATTACAAGAATACTTGGATTTGATAAATGCAATAATTTAGGACAGAGGCCAATAAGCATTTTGTGAATACAATTCTTTGTTCATTGCCAACATCTGCTTCAAGTGACAGAAATGCTAACTCCTCACTTATATATCACAGGATAGAAAACCAGAATCATGTGGACTATCTGTTAGGAAATAGAAATACAGGAAACAGAAAATGTGAAAAGGAAATCCAGCCAGCTGTGACAGTTTCAGGGGCAGATTGTGGAACAGACCATGAATTATTGGTGTCAAACATACAGGTTAAATTTAGAAAATTAAAGAAGGTAGGGCTGCCAGTAAAAATTGAGACGGAGAACATTACAGTCAGACAACAAGAATGATATACTGAATACATTATGCACTTAGCTTAAGGAATAAGGAACTTGAGAAGTTACCATAAAGGTATTATAGTACAATATTTCTGGAGTTAAGAGGATGTCACTAAATTTAAAATGCAAAATTATACATCCTTGGGGCTTGCCCTTTTTCTTAGGTAGGGACAATAGTGTTGGGTTGGTTGGTCATTCATTCATTCATTCATTCATTCATTCATTCATTCATTCATTCATTGTCCACCATTATTATTTTTATAACTAAGTTAAGGTGGCAAACATATCCAACAAACTTCCTTTCTCTTATTTTCCCCACAACAACAACTCTGTGAGTCGGGCTGAGAGAGAATGACTGGCCCAAAGTCACCTAGCCGGCTTCCACAACTCAGTTTTCTGCTTTCCAGCCTGGTGCCTTAATCACTAAACCAAACTGGCTCTCTGGTTATTACTTTTGAAAAGGCTTTATGGGGAGCTCCACCATGTATCAAGCAATACCTTGCCAGGTTTTATTCAAGCCACGAACAGAGACCTTGTTGCAAGTCCTCTTCTTTGCACAGGTATTGTCCAGATGATAGGCTTTCTTAGCGATAGCCCCCAGTAACAGAGCACTTCCCATTGGATGGCCCTGGTCTTGCTAGCATTTTTCTTTTTACACAAGCGGAAGCGGTTTAACTTGGTCCTTAGATTAGATCAGTTTTAAGAGTATTAGATAAACGGGAAAGATCCAATTTCAGTATGTCTCATTGTCAGAAAGTATTAAGACTGCATTGTTATTTGTTAAAAAATTCTTCCACTGAGTTGAACTAATAAGCTAATGTTCCTCTATTGACTGATACAAAGTAAAAAAAAGACATTCACCTTGCTTTCCAACCAAAAGCCTATAAGTTAATTTTAGACCTATGAGAGAAAACATACTTTGCCACCATGAAAGTGGGAGCACTACCAAAAAATTACAGTATTTCTTCCACACTGAGGTAAATGAAGAATCTCCTTTCTGTCTCTTTTAACCTTCCAAGATACCAGGTTAAAAATGAAGTTTGGTCGTCCCACAGTTATGATCCAGTAGCCCTCTCATGAAACTAGAAATATGAGATAAGAAGGACGATCATTCTCAATATTTTACTTCTATTTTCTTTTAAACTTATATCAGTTTTTCCCCGATAATCTTTTAACACGAATGATGCTTCTTGTTTCTTTTCTTGTTTTTTATCCGCTCTTCATTGCCTTTCCCTTTTATAGACCTTAGACCAGTGTCCCCAACTCCTGGTCCATGGTACCGGTCCATGGCCTGTTGGGAACCGGGCTGGACAAGCAGCAGCCGGCATGCAAAGCTCCATTTGTGAAAGCAGTGACACACATGGGGAAACCATGCCGCATACGCCACTGCCAATCTGCAGACCTGGAAAGGTTGGGGACTATATACCTGACAACATGCATTATCTTGCTTTTAGTGGCTTATAAGTCACTTGGGGAATCTTTTCAGCCAAAGAGTACTTTATTTGAGTCTCACATCATCCCATTTTTCTAGGTGCTCAAAGCAGCTTAAATGGGAATCTCCTTTCATTTATCCCTGCAAAACCAAACAATGGAATAGGCTGGGCTGGAAGAAAAGGACTGATCCAAAGACATAAAGCCAGTTTCTGTGGCCAAAGTTACATTTGAACCTAGATCTCCTCCATCCTAGTCCAACCCCATAACTATTATACTACATTTCACTCATATAAATGCTTTAAGTAAATCAGTTTTTATAATTTTGTCGGGAAATCTATTCTACAGTTCTGGAAAGTGATCACTCTTCCTATAATGTGCCAGAAGATTCAATCATGAGAAGACCAGCTAGTAAATACCTGCAGATATGTGTTATTCCCAGCAACAATTTTCATGGGTCCAGGCCCAGACAATGTCTGACCTAAGAAGAGTTAATGAAGTTAGGAATGGAGCTCTAAACATGGAATATACTGAATCTACTGAGGCATTGATGCTATATCCTGAAATATCTCCTTGGAAAATATATTTAATATATACGATCAGACTCACCCTCTAGAAGAGGGAAAATGGCAGAAAGTCAAAGTAGGAGGAACAACTGGGATTATTAGCACCTATAGGTTCTGTCAGCAGGGCAAAGTGAGGAGAATGTGTTGCACATTCCAGACTTCATTCTCTGTGATGGTTGATCAGGTTATGCTCTATATATTCTTTTCTGTTCAATTATAGTACATAGAAAAAGGCTAATAGCAGATGAAACAAAATTGCTCAGTTTCAAAAGAAGGACATTGCAGGATAGGCTGACTCTTGATATTCTACAAGTATTTCAGCAGTCTGAGTTGTGTATTATTATAATAAATCAAGCATGGCAGATGATATCATGTGGGCTTACCTTTCAGCTACTTGGTACATCACTTGAGCACTCGATTTGTCATCACCAAAACAATTATGTACCTCCATATTACTAACGTAGTATATGAAAATATACTTGGCTAGCTCACACCATATGGGTCTTACTTATGTCAGCATCCTTCCTTAATAGAGGAGGTGAATGTTGGCAAGAGATAATAAAATGGGGTCACAAGAAAGTCCAACTTTCATAAGCTACATTGACAAGCAGGATGGACAGATTATGCAACCGCCAAGATAACGCATAGAACAAAATGGATTCTGTTACAATTCTGCTTTCTCCACTCATCACCTAAACAGACTATGAAATATTTCCAGCTTTAATATATTTTGCATGGTAATTTTGAGGTATTTAATCACTACAAGGTAATGACAGGTAGAGTAACCTGCCTAACGTGCCTTGAGCTGAGCTCCTGTAATGGTATGAGGGAATGGCTATGGGACGCACTGCAAAGAGACTCAGCCAAGGGAATAGCCAGATAAAAGCAACTTAGCTCACAGCAGTAATGTGGGCAGTGTAAGTGGCTCAGAAAAGACCCTTTCTAGTGGTGGGTGGTGATGGTGGGGAAAGAAATGTTCTTTCAAACTT
This sequence comes from Vipera berus, assembly GCF_964194415.1. Taxonomy (NCBI): domain Eukaryota; kingdom Metazoa; phylum Chordata; class Lepidosauria; order Squamata; family Viperidae; genus Vipera; species Vipera berus. The sequence goes on from NC_138204.1 coordinate 81,679,217, forward strand.
GCAAGATTGATATGAGTCTTGCAAAGTAGACCAGATAGGAAACATGGCCAGATGAGCTAATTCTGCTTTATTGTAAGGTTACATTAACCAAGTTTGGCAAGTCTAAAAGTATATTTCTCTCCCTGTCTCCTTTACTTGCCTTGTCCACATTCCTGCTGTGGGCTAAGTTGCCCTTTATCTGACTATTATCTTGGTTGCTTCTCTATATCCCATCTCCCAAGGACACTGCAACACATCTTTATGGCTGCCTTGTTACCATCTCTACAAAATGAATAGCTTATAGTTATGGACATTTCAAAATTCACAAAGCTAAAATATTTCTGTCTTTGTTAATCATGACCTAGTGTGATGGATGCAGTGTGTGTGGAAATCAAATAACCTGATTCGTCCTTTTGATTAAAGTTAAATTTATTAGCAATTAAGGCTAGGGTTGAAAACAGAAATGAGCCGAACTTCCAATTCTACCATCCAAAATTATATAGTGAGTGACTGCATTATTTGTGGACAGTTAATGTCTACTAAGAAGTTGACAGTATTAATATAACTGCAATGCAATTAAAACAACCCTCCAAGTTTGCAATGCTAAGATTATTTCTGCTCTAATTGAATCACAGCTCTTTAGCAAAAATGAGAATAAAATTAAAATGTTGGAGTCTCTTCTGCCTCAACTGCTTTCAGCACTTTCCTTCTCCTGCCCTCCCTCTTGGTGAATATTGCTTTGAGGCAGTGGAGGGATTCAAATATGTGAACAACCAGTTCTCTGTGTGGATGCCGCTTCCGGAAGTCCATTCTGGGCCTGGGCAACCAAAAATTAGCTACCAGTTCTGCCAAAGTGGTGCAAACTGGCAGAATCCCACCACTGCTTTGAGGCCATCCTTGGCCATCCTAGTGAAGAGGAGAAGGTAGAGTGTCTTTGGTTAAACACCTAGCAGGTCATGAAAGCTTTCATTCTGTAAGCAGCAGGATGAGAGATCTCCATATTAGAAAGACACAGCATTTATACCAGCCAAGAACTTCCTTGGCACACATATTCTGACATTTCTGAAGCATACAGAACAAGGAAAGGCGCAAATATACCTTCAAAATGAGTGATTCTTAACTCAGAACTAACCTAATAGCATCAGTTTTGAAGGCAACAATGATCTTTCCTAAGTTGCTTTTGAATGATCTTTGGGAATTATGAGAGCAAATGCTTTGCTTTTCAGTAATGTAAGGAAGGAATTTGTTTTATAATTCAGGAACCAGCTATTCCTTTACCGTCCAAACTCTGCTTCCATCTATAGGATTATTTCAAGTGGTCCAGGAGTAAATGAAGCCTCCTATGGTGCATTGCTAGCTTTAGAAAAGCCAAACCTGAATGTTGCACAAGCAAGACTGTCCTGTCTTTTTTTTTGCCTATTCAATCTCATTGAATAAGATGAAAGAACATTTGCTTTAACATTTCTTTAAAAGAAATGAAAATTTGGATGAAGTATTTTGGGTGGAGGAGCATCTCTTTGCCCTTAGCATGAAGCAAGATATATCCATGAAATATCCTACCTTTTGGCTATACAGTATATCCCTCAACTGTATGGCAGCTTTCCTGGTCTCCCCAACTTCCACTAAATCCTTGGGGAAGACATCACAATGGAATTACCCTCAGCAGGCTTTTATGGACTGTGTAAAAAAGGCAGATGGGAAAGCTCAGATTGATGGAAACAAGAAAGTGCAAATACCACCATGAGAATTTTGAAAAGAATTCTCAAGCATTCTGAGAATAATGTAGTAAAAACAGACATCTGTTCCAAAGGGAAGATAATTACAAGGCAGATTTCAGCTCAGAATTATTACAGGAAGTCTTTGACTTACAGCCATTCATTTCACATGTTCAAAGTTACAACAGCACTAAAAAAAAGGGACTTACAACCAGTCCTCGGATTTACAACCATTGTGGCATTCCCATGGTCACGTGATCAAGATAAGGTAACCTTTATTGTCATTTTTTTACTGTGAGCACACCAGCACACATTAAAAATAAAACTATGTTGCCTGCTCCTAAAGTATATATCTACCTATACACATACATAACACACACACACACACTAATCACTGTCCATTTTTAATACATAGTGGAAAGAGGAAACTTTAGAGTTCACAAGGTTGATACTCTATGGAAGAAAACTGTGACTGAATCTGGATGTTCTGCTTTGGATAGCACAAAGCCTCCTCCCAGAAGGTAAGAAGGAAAAACAGGTTGTGAAGAGGATGTGTAGCGTCCCAGACAATCTTTCAGACCCTGCTCAAGCATTGCTTATATGCTATGTCCTGGATGGAAGGGCGGGAACTGCCAATACTCTTTTCAGCCATCCTCACCACTCTCTGCACCGCCTTCCTGTCCGAAGCAGTAATGCTTCCAAACCAGACAGTAATGTCATATGACTTGATCGTCCTTCTATAGAAAGTGGTAAGGACAAGGCGCTGCATTTTCCAAAATTTGGGCACTTGGCAACAGGCATGTATTTATGACAGTTGCAGCATCCAGGGTCATGCTACATTGCCATTTGGAACCTTCCCAGCTGTCCTCTCACTAGCAAAGTCAATGGGGGAAAATGGATTCACTTAACCACATGATAGACAGCAACTGCACCGATTTGTTTAGCTACCATGGCAAACAAAGTTGTAAAATTGGATGCAACTCACTTAAAACTGTCTTGTTTAACAATGGAAATTCTGGTCCCGATTCTAGTTGTAAGCTGTGGACCAGCTTTATTGAACAAATAAATCTCACTAGGCATTGGGCAGATTTTCATAACAAAAATTAGAAGATGCAAAGAAACGTCTACGGGTAGACAGTTTATGTAAAAACCATCCAAAGCACCTGGAATTTCTTGTTTTAAAAATCACAGAATTCTGGATGTCTCTATAGAAAAGGCAATTCCAAGACATTTAACAGAGTCACACCTGATTTTTATGATTTTTTCTGCCATGGTTGTTAAGCGAATTACTGAAGTTATTAAATGAATCATGCAGTTATTAAGTGAATCTGGCTTTCCCATTGACTTTGTTTTCCCGAACCTGGCTGGGAAGGTCAGAAATGGCAATTGGATTTGAAAAATAAAGCAGATTGTAGCACTGAGAGTTGTCCAAGTCTTTGCAGCCCAGATCTGGAAGCCTTAATGAAGTGTTATAAAATAGTGCTACTTTAAAAGCACAAATTATAGTGCAGATCACATTTAAGCAAGAGCAAGGAGAGTTTTTAATTGATTTTTTTCATTGGATTTATTGATTTCTTTTTAATGGCCTTGTCCAGTTTCCATATCTGACTCCATTCACGTTGGGAGTTATCCTCTGGCATTCCATGCAAAGCTAAGTGGAACCGTCAAGCTCAAAAGTGGTTTCTCCTTGCCTTCCTGGTTTGATAAAAAAAATATAATTGAGTTAATGTTACTGTTTACTTTAGACATACAAGCTAGTATAGTTTAGCTATCATTGCAGAAGGTAGTTGATTATTCAAGCGAAGTGGTGGAGGTTTTACTCCAGTCACCTACTTCTGTATTTTTGATACATTTGTCATTTCACAGGTCAGTTTTTAAGCTCTTATTTCTTTCATTCTCCATCCTTCCCTTGGAATTGTAAAACTCTGCATCTTTTGGACCTCATGATTAAAATCTTCAGGGTGTTTGTGCTCATTTCAGATAAACTGACTGCCTGCAATTGAGCAACTACTATGACCTTTACACAGATGGCTTTCTGGTGCTGAGGCTATGCCTGCTTATGATGGAGGAGGCCAGCTGAAAAAGCTGCGCTACAGGGAGTGGAGGGGTGGGGTAGAATAATTGATCGATCTATCGTCCAATATAGAATACTTGAAATCCATTTTTGCTAGACACAATAGCAGCTAGCGAATTAGTAAATGGAAGTTGGAATGGAGGAGACCTGATAGTCATCTGCCCATAGGTTACACTCAGCTTTACAACTCCTGAAGATGGTTTTCAGAGGGTTCATATAGATTGCAAACAATATATAGGTGGTCCTTGGTTAACAACCACTTATTTAACGAACATTTAAACTTCCAATAGTGCTCAGCAAGTAGTACTTATGACTGGCCCTCACATCGTGTCCACAATGATAGTATATGGTTGCCATTTGTGACTTACTTTGCCGGCTTCCGACAAGCAAAATCAATGATGTCACACTTTACAACTGTGTCATTAGTGAAAGCAACTCTAATCCCAATTGCCGACATAAACCAAGGACTACCTGTGGTAGGGTTGCAGTAGAATTTAATGAGTAATACCGAATCTACTGATTTGATTAAATAGTTATAGACAAGACTCAAAATGCAGAATTATTAGAATGATTATAGTAAAATAAGATCTAATGCAACAGGTCAGCTTTCTGATTGAATCCCTTCTAGAAGAGGGGTTACATAAAGCTACATTATTGCCCCGTTGTTAGTTGATTTCTATATAACAATTCCATGGTTGATCATCTAACTTAAAAAGAATTTCATTCTTCAGATATGTCAGGGATACACACAGCTACCATATGTAATGATACTGTGATTCTATCACTCTCATTGATGAGTCTATAGAGGGCCCTTCAGTCTTTTAATATATCTTCTGCAGGAAGCAACAGCTATAGTTAAGCTGCACTAAAGCCCAACTCACGGTATTATCAAGAGGACATAGAAAACTTGACCTGATTCATTATTAGGGGGATATTCAAGCAGGTGGTTTATTTTAAGCATGTCTGCCTTGTTGTAGGCCTGGGTATAGCATAGAAGTGTATTGGTTACTTACTAGATGATCTGTTAAAGGAGCACAATTTGGTACCATTTCTATGTCAGTGTTCCTGGATCTTTACCCTCTGCCATGGTATCTCCCTGTATTGCTTGAAAGTATTGGTGGCTGGAGGCCACTTCTACCTTGAGTCAGATTCCAAAAGGTTGTCTTAGGGGTTTGGGGCCTTACATCACAATCCTTGAGTTGGGATGTGTGTGTGTGTGATTTGCAAAGTCCCATTCTGCTCTTATTTACAATCTATATGAAGTCTCTGAGAGTCATCATCAAAAATTGTAGTATATAAGCAAATGTCAAGTCCCTTTTGTCTTCCCATCTTCATCATCTTTGGTAGACGGCTTTCTTTGCTAGATTGCAGACCACATGAGATATTACAGGGTAAAACAGGAAACATCTATTTTTAGCTGCAATTGATTTACCAGCTACATCCCTTCCTGGAAGAGTCTGATCTGGCCTGTGGTTATCCATGCTATTGTTATTTCTCAATTAGATTATTGTAATATAGTCCATAAGGGGATGCTCTTAAAAGAAACTTGGAAATTGAAGCAGATCCAAAATATGGGGATCAAGCTTCTGTTGAATGCTTCTGCTGAGAACTTATGAAATCTGTTCTGGCAAAGCTCCCTTGGCCCATGGATTCCCAAATCAAATGACAGAGGCCATTCAGATTTACGCAGGTGATTGTCCTAACCTTAGGAAAAACCAGCAGAGTATAATAGTGTTTTGCAATAGCTGTACAAGACTATTGTGGAAGGAGAAGTAACTGCCCACAGCCTCAGAATATGTGTTGCTTCACACGAGCACAGGAGTCACCAAACCCTGGGCCATGGCCAACTACGGGGTCGTGGTCTATTCAAAACCAGGCCATACAAGGGGTGGCCTGGCATGCACACACACGCATATAACTCGACTTATGTGAGCAGCAGGCTGGCGCATGCACACATAGCTCAACTTGCACAAGTCAAGCTGCTTGGGCATGTGCGTGCATGCTGCCCCACTGTTCACACAGCCGTTCCCCTCTTCCTTCCACCAGGCTGCCAAGCCACAAAAGTTGGGGATTGCTGATGTAGCAAACTGCTTTGACAAATACACACCACAGCAAAATCAATTTAAATTTCCTCCTTGTTAGTGGAATCTATACAGACCTTAGGTTCCTACTTATCAATTATAGAAGATTCATGGGATGTCCACATATAGGTGAACAAGGCCTAAATGACCTGTAGATGTCTTCCATACCATTCGGGTGGCATTGCACATGTCAACACTGCAATGAACCTGGCCGAAGCCATTTTGTTTTGTTTTTGGTTGCCATAGGACTTGGAAGGGACATGGGTGATTTTAATGTTAACCTAAACAATATTTTGTCCCGTGGGAACCAAGTTCATTGCTGCCTGGGAATTTGGTGGGCTGAGCCTTCCGTTAGAAAGCCCGCCAAAGTATTCTACTGGGGAACATAGTTGATTACATAATGCTGAGGTGGGAAGTTCAACTTTGTAACATTGTAACACTTTGCAGGGAACTCCAGACTTGGTTTCACTTTTGACTGTGCCGATACTTTGTAACCAATAAACATGTTCTTTAAGGAAACCTCCAGCCTTGAAGTTCTGCTTTTACTGGTCTCATCTATCGGAACCATGACAGCATGATTGTTAAGTAAACAACCAGAAGATTAAAATTATTGAAGACATAAAAAGGGCACTTGACATTTCTGCTCATTAACTAGCTGATGAGTTTAACTCATTTGGCATTAGTTTATTTATCGTCAGCACATTGTCCCATGTATCTTGTCAACACAATGAACCCCATTCCAACATCATCTTGAGCTCTGTTGATAGCTCATGTCAGTCGGAAGGAAATGGGTGGGCTCCATCAGTGGCCAGTGTCACTTCATGTGTGTCATATAGAGCTTCTGCCCAAAGAGGTCCAACTGCTTTGATATTGCAGGACTAGCATTTTGTGCACCAGAACAGTCAGATAGAAAAACCCATATAAATTTCCCATCCTCATCTGAAAAGAACTTCAATCTTCAACAACTGATGCAAAGCCCAATTTTTCTGAACAACTCTTGGGATGGGGTGGCATATTAATGTATGTAATAAATAAATAATTTGGCAACTTCCAAATTATTATTTATTTAACAATAAAACAAATTAAGGATGATGATTTAGAGAAACACAGAATTTCTTAGAGCTGCCATCTGGAAACCAGTTTTAATCTATGCATATAGTGGCTATTTTCAAAAAAGCAGCTTACTGTAGAGGTCACCATATGCAATGTGCCTTTAATGTGGTGTCTAGCTCTTTTATTCTTTTGTCATTTGTGACCATATGCAAACAACTGACTAATTCTATGGTGTGATTTATATCACAGTAAACAACCTTTCACAGCAGAGACTGCGGATTCTCTTCTCGCACTTATATGTGTGTGTGTGCATACATAACAACCTGCTATCCATCCTTCCTTCCTTCCTTCCTTCCTTCCTTCCTTCCTTCCTTCCTTCCTTCCTTCCTTCCTTCCTTCCTTCCTTCCTTCCTTCCTTCCTTCCAATATTTTGGGGAATTATTAGAAGTTTTAACTTTAATTAATGTTTTAAACCATTGTTAAAATCCTTAAAACAAAAGAAAACCATGCCATATGGACTGGAGTATTATGCCAACGAAACCTGATGGTTGTCCACTCTTTTTTGTACATAAATGTTGGTAACACATGTTGACAACAGCCAGATGGGGTTGTTGTTATTATTGCTATTATTATTTATTCTACTGGTATACTGCTAAATGAAGAAAAATTGACAGCAGTTTACAAAGCACTCAATTAAAACATCCATGCTAAAAAATTAAGAAATCAATTATTTCTATATAAATGACAATATCTGAAATAATAATAACAGCCAATGGATAAAATTAAATAATACAGGCACAAAAACAAAAAGAAAACAAATAATTAATTTTAAAATAAAATAGATAAGATGTTATCAGTCAATTTATCTCCAACACTCTATGGACAAATTTTATTTTAAGTAACTTCTGGAATGTTCAATATATATTCTTAAATGTCTTTCTTGGTAGGCTGTAATGTACCCAATTTTCTGTTAAGAGGTGCACATAATTTAATTGCTTGAATTAATTTAGTTTGAGACCCTTGGGGTTCCTGAACATTTTGAAACAACTTCACATTCACATAGTCTAAAAGAATAATTGTGGATCTAAAGTCTATGGCTTATCATCAGTCTTTGAGACTACTCCTATATTTTTTTCAATCTATTTTTTTCAGTTTATTTTATCTCATCAGGGTTTTCTGCCCCCTCTCTCATTTGTTATAGAATTTATGTAAGAATTTGGTCACTGACAATAATAAAAGTTATGGTTGTGGTTGTTACAATTACAGTTACTGAATTCACCAATTTTGTCAAGTTGTGGAATCCCAAGATCCTCTTTTTAAACAATGTTTAATTACTTATGTTGCAACATTTAGACTGCACAAAGTCACAGCTATATCACCCAATGTCTACATCTTCCTTTCAGACAAGAATCATTTGCTATATTATATGCTGAAGAAATTCTGTTTTTACCCTAAATATAATGGCAACCAGTAAGTCATGGATTACTACCCCTTCATGGATTACTGCCTTGTCGTGGCGAAGGGGCTTGCGTAATTCAATGAAGCTATGAGCTATGCCGTGCAGGGCCACCCAAGACGGACAGGTCATAGCGGAGAGTTCTGACAAAACGTGATCCACTGGAGAAGGAAATGGCAAACCACTCCAGTATCTTTGCCATGAAAACCCTATGGACAGTACCAAAAGGCAAAACGATATGACGCTGGAAGATGAGCCCCTCAGGTCGGAAGGCGTCCAATATGCTACTGGGGAAGAGCAGAGGGCTAGTACTAGTAGCGCCAGAAAGAATGAAGCGACTGGGCCAAAGCCGAAAGGACGCTCAGCTGTGGATGTGTCTGGTGGTGAAAGGAAAGTCCGATGCTGTAAAGATTTTTTCTCCATAGGAACCTGGAATGTAAGATCCATGAATCAAGGAAAGCTGGACGTGGTCAAACAAGAGATGATAAGACTAAACATCGACATCTTAGGTATCAGCGAACTAAAATGGACAGGAATGGGTGAATTTAATTCAGATGACCATCAGGTATACTACTGCGGGCAAGAATCCCTCAGAAGAAATGGAGTAGCCTTCATAGTCAATAAAAGAATAGGAAAAGCAATACTGGGATACAATCCTCAAAATGACAGAATGATCTCAGTTCGAATCCAAGGCAAACCATTCAATATCACAGTAGTCCAAGTCTATGCCCCAACCACCGGTGCTGAAGAGGATGAAATTGACCGGTTCTATGAAGCCCTACAGCACCTTATAGAACTAACACCCAAAAATGATGTCCTTATCATCATGGGGGATTGGAATGCTAAAGTAGGAAGCCAAAAGATAACTGGAATAACAGGCAAGTTTGGCCTTGGAGTACAAAATGAAGCAGGGCACAGGCTGATAGAATTTTGTCAAGAGAATACGATGGTCATAGCAAACACTCTTTTCCAACAACCCAAGAGACGGCTTTACACATGGACATCACCAGACGGTCAACACAGAAATCAGATTGACTATATGCTCTGCAGCCAAAGATGGAGAAGCTCTATACAGTCAGTAAAAACAAGACCAGGAGCTGACTGTGGCTCAGACCATGAGCTTCTTGTTGAAAAGTTTAGGCTTAAATTAAAGAAAGTAGGGAAAAGCGCTAGGCCAGTCAGGTATGAACTAAATCATATCCCTGTTGAATATACAGTAGAGGTGACAAATAGATTTAAGGAATTAGATCTGATAGACAGAGTGCCTGAAGAACTATGGACAGAGGTTCGCAACATTGTACAAGAGGTAGCAACCAAAACCATCCCAAAGAAAAAGAAATGCAAGAAAGCAAAATGGCTGTCTGAGGAAGCTTTGCAAATAGCTGAGGAAAGGAGGGAAGCGAAAGGCAAGGGAGAAAAAGAAAGATATGCCCAATTAAATGCAGAATTCCAAAGAATAGCTAGAAGAGATAAGAATGCCTTCTTAAATGAACAATGCAAAGAAATAGAAGAAAACAATAGAATAGGGAGGACCAGAGATCTTTTCAAGAAAATTGGAGAGATGAAAGGAACGTTTCATGCAAAAATGGACATGATAAAGGACCAAAATGGCAGGGACCTAACAGAGGCAGAAGGGATTAAGAAGAGGTGGCAAAATTACACAGAAGAACTATACAAGAATGAGCTTAACGTCCCTGATAATCACAATGAGGTGGTCACTGACCTCGAGCCAGACATCCTAGAATGTGAAGTGAAGTGGGCCTTAGAAAAGCTGAGCAACAACAAAGCTAGTGGAGGTGACAGTATTCCAGCTGAGCTATTCAAAATCTTAAAAGACGATGCAGTAAAAGTGCTACTCAATTTGCCAGCAAATTTGGAAAACTCAACAGTGGCCACAGGATTGGAAAAGATCAGTTTACATTCCAATTCCAAAGAAAGGCAGTGCCAAAGAATGTTCAAACTATCGCACCATTGCACTCATTTCTCATGCTAGTAAAGTTATGCTTAAAATTCTACAAGCTAGACTCCAGCAGTATGTGGATCGAGAACTACCAGAAGTACAGGCAGGATTTCGAAGAGGCAGAGGAACTAGAGATCAAATTGCTAACATACGCTGGATCATGGAGAAAGCTAGAGAGTTCCAGAAAAACATCTACTTCTGCTTCATTGACTATGCTAAAGCCTTTGATTGTGTGGATCATAACAAACTCTGGCAAGTCCTTAAAGAGATGGGCATACCAGACCATCTTATTTGTCTCTTGAGAAATCTAAGAAGCAACAGTGAGAACTGGACACGGAACCACTGATTGGTTCAAAATTGGGAAAGGAGTCCGGCAAGGCTGTATACTGTCGCCTTGCCTATTTAACTTATATGCAGAGCACATCATGAGAAAGGCAGGGCTAGATGAATCAAAAGTTGGAATTAAGATTGCCGGAAGAAACATCAACAACCTAAGATATGCAGATGATACCACTCTAATGGCAGAAAGTGAAGAAGAACTAAAGAGCCTCTTGTTGCGGGTGAAGAAGGAGAGTGCAAAAGTTGGGTTGAAACTAAACATTAAGAAAACCAAGATCATGGCATCTGGCCCTCTCAATTCCTGGCAAATAGATGGGGAAGAAATGGAGGTAGTGACAGATTTTATTTTCCTGGGCTCCAAGATCACTGCAGATGGGGACTGTAGCCAAGAAATTAAAAGACGCTTGCTCCTTGGGAGGAAAGCCATGGCAAATCTAGACAGCACACTAAAAAGCAGAGACATCACCCTGTCAACAAAAGTGCGTATAGTCAAAGCTATGGTCTTCCCAGTTGCAATGTATGGCAGTGAAAGTTGGACCATAAGAAAGGCTGAGCGCCAAAGAATTGAGGCCTTTGAACTATGGTGCTGGAGAAGACTCCTTCGAGTCCCTTGGACTGCAAGGCGATCAAACCGGTCAGTCCTAGAGGAGATCAACCCTGACTGCTCTTTAGAAGGCCAGATCCTGAAGCTAAAACTCAAATACTTTGGCCACCTAATGAGAAGGAAGGACTCACTGGAGAAGAGCCTCATGCTGGGAAAGATTGAGGGCAATAGAAGAAGGGGACGACAGAGAATGAGGTGGCTGGATGGAGTCACTGAAGCAGTAGGTGTGAGCCTAGATGGACTCCAGAAGATGGTAGAGGACAGGAAGGCCTGGAGGAACATTGTCCATAGGGTCGCGATGGGTCGGACACGACTTCGCAACTAACAACAACAACAACAGTAAGTCAAAGGCATTTGTACTGATGTTTCAGTCTTGCAGAAAGTGTCCATAACTGAATGAAGTGTCTCTGGATGACTATCCTATTTTGCTGTTAGTGCAACATTCCCAACATTCCTTCCTATACAGGTGAAACTCGAAAAATTAGAATATCATGCAAAAGTTCATTTATTTCAGTAATGCAACTTAAAAAGGTTAATGTAATCATTTTAATTGTTTTTAATTTTTGTAATTTGCTGTATTGTTTTTAAAAACCTTGTGAACCGCCCTGAGTCCTACGGGAGAAGGGCGGTATATAAGTCTAATAAAATAAATAAATAAATAAATAAAAAGGGAAACTAATATATGAGATAGACTCATTACATGCAAAGCAAGATAGTTCAAGCTGTGATTTGTCATAATTGTGATGATTATGGCGTACAGCTCATGAAAACCCCAAATCCACAATCTCAGAAAATTAGAATATTGTGAAAAGGTGCAATATTCTAGGCTCAAAGTGTCCCACTCTAATCAGCTAATTAAGCCATAACACCTGCAAAGGGTTCCTGAGCCTTTAAATGGACTCCCAGTCTGGTTCAGTAGGAATCACAATCATGGGGAAGACTGCTGACCTGACAGTTGTGCAGAAAACTATCATTGACACCCTCCATAAGGAGGGAAAGCCTCAAAAGGTAATTGCAAAAGAAGTTGGATGTTCCCAAAGTGCTGTATCAAAGCACATTAATAGAAAGTTATGTAGAAAGGAAAAGTGTTAAAGAAAAAGGTGCACAAGCAGCAGGGATGACCGCAGCCTGCAGAGGATTGTCAGGAAAAGGCCATTCAAAAGTGTTGGGGACTTTCACAAGGAGTGGACTGAGGCTGGAGTCAGTGCATCAAGAGCTACCACACACAGACGGATCCTGGACATGGGCTTCAAATGTCGTATTCCTCTTGTCAAGCCGCTCCTGAACAACAAACAACGTCAGAAGCGTCTTACCTAGGCTAAAGAAAAACAGACCTGGTCTGTTACTCAGTGGTCCAAAGTCCTCTTTTCTGATGAGAGCAACTTTTGCATCTCATTTGGAAACCAAGGACCCAGAGTCTGGAGGAAGAATGGAGAGGCACACACTGCAAGATGCTTGAAGTCCAGTGTGAAGTTTCCACAGTCTGTGTTGATTTGGGGAGCCATGTCATCTGCTGGTGTTGGTCCACTGTGCTTCATTAAGTCCAAGGTCAACGCAGCCGTCTACCAGGAGATTTTGGAGCACTTCACGCTTCCTTCCACAGATGAGCTTTATGGGGATGCTGACTTCATTTTCCAGCAGGACTTGGCACCTGCCCACACTGCCAAAAGCACCAAAACCTGGTTCAATGACCGTGGGATTACTGTGCTTGATTGGCCAGCAAACTCGCCTGACCTGAACCCCATAGAGAATCTATGGGGCATTGCCAAGAGAAAGATGAGAGACATGAGATCGAACAATGCAGAAGAGCTGAAGGCCACTATTGAAGCATCCTGGTCTTCCATAACACTTCAGCAGTGCCACAGGCTGATAGCTTCCATGCCACGCCGCATTGAGGCAGTAATTGCTGCAAAAGGGGCCCAAACCAAGTACTGAGTACATATGCATGCTTATACTTTTCAGAGGTCCGATATTGTTCTATGTACACTCCTTGTTTTATTGATTGCATGTAATATTCTAATTTTCTGAGATTGTGGATTTGGGGTTTTCATGAGCTGTACACCATAATCATCACAATTATGACAAATCACGGCTTGAACTATCTTGCTTTGCATGTAATGAGTCTATCTCACATATTAGTTTCCCCTTTTAAGTTGCATTACTGAAATAAATGAACTTTTGCACGATATTCTAATTTTTCGAGTTTCACCTGTATATGCTAGGAAGCAGCTCAGGTTAGATCATTTCACTGAATACTTTTTTTTACATTGGTCAACTCCTAGGATTGTGTTTGGATCGGGAATTCTTGATTACCCATATAGCATGGAAGCCTCCTTTTAATATGTACTATACTGGCAAGAATTTCTGGGTATATCATGCAAACATGTAGCCTGGAAAAGCCTTGGTAAGTGCAGATTGAGATTGGCATACCTTGCTATATATAATTAAGATTCAAGTTAAGAGAGGTAGACAGAGAAGGAGATAAGATCAAATTAAGGCTCTGTTGCCCTGTTTTAATGGCTCCTCCGTGTTGAAGAGCTAGGCTGTTTTTTTGTTGCTTTCCTAGTCTCTGTTCACCATAATGAAGGTATTTTTCCAATTCTGATGGAAGATTCTGCTATTTATCAAATCCATCTTCTAATGTGTGCAAATAAAAGGGTCTCTATTTCACCCACAGGAGAATAAGATACAGCCAGCAAAAACAAGAGGCATGGCTAGGTTTCATGCTAGAATTAAGGATATGAAAAAAGAGGAAACAAATACATTAGGAAAATTACTGCCAGGGTAAGTTATTCAGGTTAGATTGTCCAGGGAGAAAGTTAATATGTTCCCTAGCCATTAAAGAAAGCTTTCCATGACAGTGCTGCCATTCATGAAAGGCTTCTATGGTGCCAATAGCAAAGATCTTATGGCATTCTCATTTAATTTAATGAGAATGCTGTGGGGCCCTCATATTTCATGCCTTGAGATCACAGCACTATGCACTATACATCTTATTAATCAGCATATACAAATGCTGTTTGTATAAACCAACCCTGACTGTTAATTACAGATCCTGTTCGTTGAAATTTTGCATCTTTTTTTCTTTTTTTTGGCCTGGCAAGTTTTTTCACTAGGAAAAAATAACTGCGATGCTTCTGCGTTAAATAAAGTTTAAACTTTCAATCAAAGTTATCCTGCCTTTCCCATCACTTTCAAGGTGGCTCATATGATGTACCTGACCGTTGAACATACATTGGAAGGAGCCAAATCTCAATAAGAAGCCCTCTTCAATTTGGCCTGCTCAACGCACAAAGTTTGAGCAGATGTTTATGGTGAGTTACCGAGTGCCAAATACTTTTGAAAGTACTTAATTATATTAGTTTAAGGACAGTGTACCTGGCACAGAAGCTGAATGCCTGGAGTGTGATCATCACAAAGAGGACGTGTGTGTTACATTAGGATGCACCCCTTCATCAGTCTTGCCAATTACATCCCACCTTCTCTTACAAAGAGGTCTGGGTAGTTTTTACACACGTCCTCATGTAAAGAAAATATGAGGCTAGGGCAGGGGTGGGCAACCTTGGCTCTTTTATGACTTGTGGACTTCAACTCCCAGAATTCCTGAGCCATCCATCCTGAGTCATAAAAGAGCCAAGGTTGTCTACCCCTGGGCTAGGGACAGGTGAGAAAGAAGAAAAAGGGAAGAAGTTTTGAGGCTGACAGTTCTGGTTTCTAATCACAGTGAAGAATTTTACAATTCTATCATAGGTGTCTGTTTTTTCTTCAGAAAAGATATTGAAGTAATATATCGTAGAATAAATGTTGTGTCCTTTGCCAGTTCTTTCTCCCAGGACCAGGAATATTAAAGAGTTTCAACATAAGCTATGAGATCTGAGGGGGTGTATTGCAGTATTTGATGATTGCTTATCACTTCCTCCTCTCAAATTTGAAGATTTTGCTTCCAGAAAAATAAGTAGGCAAATTAGTAAATAAACCACACCTGTCTTTTTGACTGATACTTAACTGAATACCTCTAGTGTCATTTTCATAATTAACTCCAAAACCATATAGGAGTACATTTCTTTTAGAAATCCCTACATTCCAGTCTTCTTTGCAAAACCCTCCAAAGTTACCAACGAACATATTCACCTGAAACCTGTTGCATATGCACCCATCAGAAGGCACAGGTTGCTTACAAATCTATGAAGAAATAAAATTATGGATAGCCCTCGACTTAACGAAGGCAATTTAGCCCAACATTTCTATTGCTAAGTGAGGCATTTGTTAAGCGAGTTTGCTCCATTTTACAACCTTTCTTGCCACGGTTATTAAGTGAATCACTGCAGTTATTAAGCTAGTGTCATGGTTGTTAAGTGAACCTGGCTGCCCCATGGACTTTGCTTGTCAGAAGGTCACAAAAAGAGTTCACGTGACCCCATCGCTTCTCGGCCTTTTGGCTAAGATCAAGTGTAGTATCTGTTCTTATCAGTTTAATATCTGATATGAAGAATTTACAAGAGATATTAAGTGAACCGTTGAAAGACGTTTCTAATGGACCTTTATTAGAAGCTAAAATGCCAATGACGTGGATTGAAGCAAATATTACTTTAATACCGAAAGAAGATTCGGATTTGACCCAGATTAAGAACTATAGACCGATCTCATTGCTCAATGTGGATTATAAAATTTTTACTTCAATAATGGCGGAGAGATTGAAAAAATATTTAGTTGAATTTATACACCCAGATCAAAATGGCTTTTTACCAAAGAGACAAATTAAAAATAACTTAAGAGTGATAATAGATGTATTAGAATACTATGAGCTACATCCAGGGAAACAAATTGCATTAATATTCTTAGACGCTCAAAAGGCATTTGATAATCTTTCATGGCAATTTATGATTTATCAATTACAAATAATGGACTTTGGACAGGATTTTATAAATATGGTAAAAACAATATATAACAAACAAACAGGCAAAGTGATTGTGAATGGAGATTGTACTGAGAGCTTTGAAATAAGGAAAGGCACAAGGTAAGGATGCCCTTTATCCCCTCTGTTATTCATTTTCACTTTGGAAGTTTTAAATCGAAATATAAGACAAGATACAGAAATTAGAGGTTTGGGGATAAAGGGTGAAACATATAAGTTACAAGCATTTGCTGATGATTTAGTATTTATTTTGGAAGAACCCTTGGAGATGATCCCAAAATTGTGGGAGAAGATAGAACAATATGGAGAAATAGCGGGACTAAAAATAAATAAAGAAAAAACTAAGATAATAGTTAAGAATCTTACGGATAAGCAAAAAAGCCAATTGTTAGAAGCAACAGAGGTACAGACAGTGAAAAAGGTTAAATATTTGGGTATATATTTATCAGCCAAATGCTCAACAATAAAAGAAGACAATTATACAAGGCTATTGAAACAAATAAAGCTAGACTTGGAAAAATGGAAGAATTTTCAATTGTCATTACTAGGAAGAATTGCTACAGTTAAAATGAATATATTGCCTAAGATTTTATTTTAATTTCAAACAATTCCGATAAAACTTGGGAAAAAATTCTTCCAAGAGTTGAATTCATTAATTTCGAAGTTTGTATGGCAAGGAAAGAAAGCTAGAATAAAGATGAAAATGTTGCAAGATGCTAAGGAAAATGGAGGCTTTGGCCTACCCGAGTGGGCTTTGTATTATCAAGCATCTGTATTAACATGGGTGAAAGAATGGATAATGCTTAGGAATAAAAGTTTGTTATATTTGGAGGGACATGACTTACAATTTTTGTGGTATGGGAAAAACAAAATTCATAAGTATTTTCAAAATCATTGTATTAGAAATGCTTTGATAACAGTATGGGAAAAAATTAAAACTAAAATATATGTAAAAATTCCAGGGTGGTTATCAATGACGGAAGCTTTCTCACACCCAAATTTGTTAGATTTTGAAAAAACTTGGGCATATAGAGATATTTTGAATACTGATGGGACATTAAAATCGAAACAAGAGCTGGAAAATCAGGGCACCAACATGTCATGCTGGGCATTGTTACAAATACAAAATAGATATGAAAAAGATGTGAAACTGTACAGGTTTTATAAAGAACAAACTGTATTTGATAAGATATTGTTAACTTATGATGAGAAATTAAGAAAATGTATAATTTTTTGTTAATTTTAGAGATGGAAAGTGAACAAACTAAAGAGACAATGACAAGGTGGGTGAAAAACTTTGGTTATAATATAGAATTAGAAAAATGGCAAAAATATGGGAGAGAAATTATAAATTGACAATGTCAACTGTGTATAAAGAAAATTTATATAAAATGTTTTATAGATGGCACTTGCCACCAGCAAGATTAGCAAAAATGTTTAAAAATGTGTCAGATAAATGTTGGAAATGTAAACATAATTCAGGTACGTACTATCATATCTGGTGGACATGTGACAAAGTAAAGGCCTATTGGAAAAAAATACATGCTTGGTTAGAAAAAATATTAGGAGAACATGTAGTATTTAATCCTGAATTTTTTTTATTAGGTATAATACCAGAAAAGATTAATAAGCAAAATTTGTATTTGGTTCTACATATTACAACGGCAGCAAGAATAATCTATGCGCAATGTTGGAAGAATGAACGAATACCATCAGAGGAAGAAGTAATTAAAAAAATACTGGAATGCGCTGAGATGGACAGACTAACTATGAGGCTGAAAGACAAAGAAGAAACAGAATATTACCAAAGCTGGAATTTATTCTACAAATGGTTAGAGGAGAGAACCAAAGAGTAGGACTTGATTATGTATTAGCGTTTTATGAACCCAGATCACACGCTGATTGAAAAATTAACATATGTATGTAGAGGGAAAAAAAACAATAAAAAGCTTACTATATATAAAAAAGAGTTCACGTGACCCTGGGGCACTGCCACCATTGTATATATGAGTCAGTTGCCAAGTGTCTGGATTTTGATCACGTGACTATGGGGGAATGCTGCACTGGTGAAAAACGGTCACAAGTCACTTTTTTCAATGCTGTTATAATTTTGAACGGTCACGAAATGAACTGTTGTAAGTCAAAGTTTACCTGTACTGGAAGTTTCCCCCCCCCCTTCCAATAAAATAAAAGTACCCAGCACACTGTTTGTATCAATTTCTCCCAAACTGGGCAAATTTCATCTCCTCATATAACACAGTGAAAAGGGGGTAGGGTAATTATAAAAGTTTCCCCGTTTCTGGGGACAGTCAGCGGGAAGTAGTGGGCTTTGGACGTCTGAATGGAGATTTGGATTCAGTCTGCAAAGCCAAGAAGAAGTCTCCCGAAGGGATCCCAGGGGAATTGGGCTGGTTTTTTTTTAAAATCAGAAAATTGTGATTCAAGCTGAAGGTTGCTATTGTTAAAGGCTGCTCAACAGTGGCACAAACTGTTTTGGGATATGGCGACTCACCCATGCTGAAGGTATTTAAACGCTGACTCGCCCTTTTAAAGACATTGAGTTAATAAAGGCAATATTGGAGGATTGGTGTTGTCCATTATTGCCTCTGTGTTGTTATTTGTACAACAGCAACATTATTACAGCAATTAACAGAAGACATGCCAATGCTCGTGGCTATACTACAGTTCAACAATTACTATGTTATAAGATAACTTATTCATACTTCATAATTATGAAATACATAGATATCCCTAAAGAGTAATCAGTTCAAGGCTGGACCTTCAGTTCCAGAAGACATGCATGTCTTTATTTTGTTCGTAGGAAATTGGATGTTCGCAAAGTCAAGCATTTTCTCATTATGCAGCCTATGCATTTTTACTCAGAAGTAAATGAGTAAATGGGACTTTTTAAGAAACAGGCATGTAAGATGCAAGCTACTAAGTTTTCTATCAAGAACTGAGACATTGATTTACGGAACACAATTCACATGTTCTCCAAATGCTGCTTCTAAATGACCTCCTTGAATAAATGCCAGATGAAACTTTCATGTGACAATATACAATTCTCATACATGGAATGATATAAGCTGCAGGGAAATCACCTGAAGACTAAATCCACTAATGACCTAGATATTACACTTTAATTTATTGATAACGAAATAATCAGAGGTTTTTTTACAGGCTTCTAAAGCCCCGACAATTGTGTATTGTGCACTTCAGCATGCACGCTGACACAAACAAAAACAATAATAACATCTTAAATGTAGTTAGGAACACAATTGAGAACATCTGTATAGTAAGCAGAAATAAATTAGAAATACTGAAGTGTTTTGTAGCTGTGAAATTGAAGAATATAAAAAAAAATTACTGACAGCACCTGGATTAAGCAGTTATAAATAATGGATAAAGGGAAAAATCACATTACCCCCTGTGTAAATTCTTCCTCCTCTGAAATATATTTTATGAATGTAGAATTACAGTAATAAATGCAATATTCGTTTTTCCCCATAGAAGTTCTACTTCACAGCTATAATGTAGTTTGAAAAAGCAATCATGACTATAATGTACTTTGAAAAAAGTAATGACCAATAGAGACAGTGTTTGCCAGAGTTGCTGTTTTCCTAAAAATAATTTTGCTTTAACTTTAGGAAAGGAAGACACATGTTGCTATTAAAATACTTCATTACATTTTTCTACTTTTGCAAACGTCACACACATGTCAAGTTGCTAGGGGACGACCTTGATGCCATCACATCAGGTAGAACCAGGAGAATTGTATGTGTGGGGACCTTGGTGCTCTCCCAGCTTGGTTATTTTCTTGCAGATGTTTCCTTACCAATCTAGGCAACATCAGAGCACTGGTGTTGTTATCTAGTTTGGTAATGAAATGTCTGCAAGAAAACAACAAAGGGAGCACAAAGGACCCCACAGTTGAACCCTGAGCTACTCTTCTATAATAATAATAATAATAATAATAATAATAATAATAATAATAATAATAATAATAATAATAATAATAATAATAATAATAATAATAATAATTATTATTATTATTATTATTATTATTATTATTATTATTATTATTATTA
The DNA here is from genome assembly GCF_964194415.1 of Vipera berus. Classification (NCBI taxonomy): domain Eukaryota; kingdom Metazoa; phylum Chordata; class Lepidosauria; order Squamata; family Viperidae; genus Vipera; species Vipera berus. The sequence goes on from NC_138204.1 coordinate 81,699,481, forward strand.
TTTTATTTATATACCGCCCTTCTCCCGGAGGACTCAGGGCGGTGAACAGGGCAACCATATAAAAATACAAAAAATACAAAAGTTAAAAAAGAATTAAACATATGCCCAAGCTGAAAAACAGTAAATACATATATTAAAATGACAATAAAAACCCAACCCATCCCCCATCAGGCCAAGCCAGCTTGTTCAAATAAATGCATCTTCAGATCGCGCCGGAAGGAGCGAAGGTCGGGCACCATCCGGAGCTCCACCGGCAACCGATTCCATAAATCCGGGGCGCCCACAGAGAAGGACCTCCCCCTGGGGGCCACCAAACGACATTCTCTGATCTATAGGATTGTATACATCTGGTCTTTTGCAGGACTGATGCAAGGGTGTCAAACTGCCAGCCTGCGGGCCAGATGCGTCATGGAGAAACCACACCCACCCCATTGCCGACAATGGAAAAAAAGTTACGATATATCGCAACACGTTATGTAACATTGCGAGTTTGACACCCCTGGTTTAGAGAAAGTGAAGCAGCCGCCTCAGGATTTTAAAAGGACAGCAGCTTATTAATGATGTAATTTATTACTGCTATACTTCTGTCCCTAGAGAAAGACAGAAATCCCTAAGGGTTACAGTGATAATGCATTACAAATAAAATAGGGAACTAGCGGATGGAAGAATCTATACAACTGCATTCATGACTCCATGGGACAAAGTGAATTCAACAAAAATCATTAAGTCATATGCAGGTTACTGATTTAAGAACTGTACTATATTAATTTTATCAAATGGATTCTTCAAGCAGCAAAATTTATTTATTTACTTTAGGCTCAAAAATGGCTGCAAAAGGTAGAAATCCAAAGTGGTGCTGGGCTTCTGTTTGTAAGAGGTTTAAAGCACTTCTGGATCAGAGTTTTACTGGCAAGTAATTCTCTCTAAAACAACACGCTTCTCTAATGAATAAATATTAGCAAGTCTTACGACAAAGTTGTGATGGCAGACAACAGACTCCCCCAGCAGCAATAACTTTGAGAACAGTTTTGCTGATATTCCCATAAAATGTCTTTAATTTCAATATTCAGTAGCAGAAAGCCACTATTTTGCGAAAAAAGCAAGCGAGCTGAAGAGCAAGGCAAGCTAGAATCAAACAGCAACCCAGCGGATTCTAAATGAAAAGAGACAAGAATTTCCCTTCAGCTCATAGATAGAAAATGTCAGAAACATAAAAAAACATTATGAAGTCAGGCAAAAGTCTGGAGTGTTTTTCCTTCATGATTAATGATTGGTCTGAAACAGGATGGGAAAGGTAAAGCAAAGTTCCTCTTGAAGTACCTTAAAAATGCCATAACTGGCGGTGGGGGCCAGGGGGTGGGTGGGAATATTGAAACATCAATATAAAAATAATAATAAAAAAATCCCCTTCCACTAAGATGTAAAGGTCAGGCAAGATTTGGGTGTTTTTAAATGCTGTTCTGAAGGAATGTTTATAAAGGTTAAGATGTCATGTTGTTTCAGAGTTATGGGCTTGGGGGGGGTGTCCTTGAGTGCCAGCTCCACCTCAGGCCACCGTGGACTGTGAGACACAACGACAACGGACAGCAGGAGGCTGGCAGATCATAGGATATTGCTGGGGAAAATTGTACCTTGCTTCCCAAATAATGCAAAGGGGCATGAATATTTCAGAAGCAAAAACAAAAATATATCCTGTCTTAAAAATATGCCTTCAATAACACCGCAAAGGTCTAATTTAAACCCCACCAAAGCAGGAACATTTCCAGAGTTCAAGCTGACTCTCTGTCTCTAACTCAATTTATTACGCCTCTCATTTGCGGTACAAATACATATGGTTTGCACAGGCACTATGAGCTAAATTCAACCTGTTTCAGATATTGGCTCGCAAATGGGAAGGAAACGTGATACGGCTGTTTAAGGTATCCTTTTAAAACATTAAGCACATAAGCACTTGTGGCTGAAAAGGTATGGAAACAGGTAATGGCTATGGTGCGTTTGTCTACCTTCTCCAAAAATTCCTGGACAAATTTTTTCATGGCTGTTATAGCAGTATTTGCAGACTCTGGCTTATTAAGTTACAAAGAAAAGCAGGACCATAAGAATATTGAAACTGCTTTATGTCAGGATCCGTAGTTGTAAGCAAACTCAGAGTCAGTGGTAAAAGATTCATTTTTTTGAATCATGTCAATAGTCTCTTAATTCAGTCCCAGAATAAGAAGTCTAAAACTCATGTTCTGATTTGGTATTAGGTGACTTCCTTTCATCAAGGACAACTGAAGGCAAATTACAGAAGACTAAACAATACTGCAGTCCTGCACGATAAGATGGTTTGAACATCATTTTAAGCACATACTTCTCACTGGGTTATGATACAAATATTCACATGTCAATACAACTTTCAGCCTTGCAGTTTAAGCAATACAAATTGAGATACTTGGTTTGCCTCGGTTTAAGGATTGTTTTTGCAAACTGAAACTGGCTGAAGAACTTCATAGAAAGATGCATCTCAATTAAATAGTACCAACTGAAATAGTACCATTTGCAATTTAGCTAATTCAGCTAACCTTAACTTCCTTCTATTCTGATAATGGATCTATTTTTTTAAAAAAAAAAAAGTAACTCAGGCAGCCTTTCCATAGAAATTACTAGTTATAATAGCAGAGCCGAGTTTCAGGTAAATGAATATGAGATTGCAGCTTTAAGTTATCTAATGGAAATATATGCTTACAAAAAGACATTTTTATTAAATATAATTTCATTTCAGCATTGCCCTCCCATTGATGCTAATCTGTCTGATGTTACAGAGATAGCCTGTAAAAGATGTGCCTGGGTGAGTCAGAATGCAAAGCCAGAACTAAAAAATGCAGCAGCAAAAGGAGTTATAATCACACCTTGGTTTGTCCATGACCAATTGCCCTTTGTAAGCTGCATTGGCTACCAGATGGCTTTTGGGTACAATTCAAAGAACTGTACTGGTCCTCCTCATTATAAGTCCTTCATGACTAGGGCATGGACATTTATGGCACTGCCCCTCTCTAACTGTTTCTAATAGTATTTGTTCTTTTAACAATTGCCAAAGAACAAAGCTGTCCTTTGCCAATTATTAAAATAAAGGCAATATGCTAAAGACTCATGAAAGCATGCCAGTGGTATTATTTTAACCCATAGGAAACAGTGCCATGAATGCCTCCAAGCAAGATAATAAATTAGGCTTTATTCTTGTTTGCATGGCTATTTTTCAAAAAAAGTACAAAACAGACTTTGCCTGCATTTCTTTTGGAACATCAGTATTTCAGGTTACCAATCAACATGTGTGGGGAGCAACAAATGGGTGAAAATCTTTAAGAGTTCAGGATTGCTTTTATCATAGCTTGCTATTATCTCTGAAGAAATCTTTCTTTCTTTCTTTCTTTCTTTCTTTCTTTCTTTCTTTCTTTCTTTCTTTCTTTCTTTCTTTCTTTCTTTCTTTCTTTCTCCTTCCTTCCCTCCCTCCCTCCCTCCCCTACATATTTAGAGTGACTGTAATATAAGACAGGAACATAACTCTTCTAACTATCATAGTGGTTTTTCTCTGTTTTTATTCATTATTACTTCATTCTAATTTATATTTCATAGCTGGGAAAAAGCACCCTTTATTGAAGATTTAGTATTTCTCATCCCCTAATTAAATAGCAAGAATTAACAATACAAGTTTGCTTAGAGCAGTATTTAGCAATTAATGGGGTTTATACACACACACACACGTATATGTATGTGTATGTGTGTGTGTGTGTGTGTGTGTGTATCACTCTAACAACCAAAAGATGATCTAATAATACCCAAAACAGACTTCAAACACAAAAAATTGTAAATGTAAACGTAAATGCATTATCATGGTGGCACAGTGATTAGAATGCAGTATTGCAGGCTAATTCAGCTCACTGCCAGGAGTTCGATCTTCACAGGCTCAAGGTTGACTCAGCCTCTCAGCCTTCCAAGGTCGGTAAAATGAGGACCCAGATTGTTGAGGGTAATTTGCTGACTCTGTAACCAGCTTAGAGAGGGCTGTAATGCACTGCGAAGCAGTGTATAAGTCTAAGTGCTATTGCTATCAAAAGAAATACCACAGCAATAAAAAAAGTTGTTGTTAATTGAAAGAATTGCATAACTGGGCTCATGAACTATAGATTTCTGTGTGCCGCAATCATTTTGTATCATGGGCAGACTCTCTGGTAGTTCCCACATAGCAAAAGGCACTTTTTCAGCTAAGTGAAATATCACAATAATCAACACCTTGAGTTATTCAAGAGGCAAACATTTGAAGAGCTCTTATGAAAAGTTCAGCATAATCCCAATTCTCTTTTTATTTGCATCTCACTTGAAACATTAAGTCACCTACATTCTGCAAGTGATTTTTAAAAACATGTTCGACTCTTAAATCCATTGGTAAAATATTGCAACATTCATACATTTGTGTTACGGTACACCTGCTAAGAAAACATTTGTTTTATGTAATCATTTTGCTTCAAGTTCGGTAATTCAAAATATAACTTCTGTATTCACCAAAACAAATTAAGGAGGAAGCCAAATCAAGCAAGATTATGTTGATTGCTATGGAGAATGTAGGACGACATCACTAGGATAGAGCCAAAATTAATTTTTCTTTTTCCTGGTTTTTTTTTGGGGGGGGACAAGTAGATGTAGTGGTATGTGAGAAAAACTTTGGGAGATGGAGTGAAGAGATGGTCCTAGCAAACTGACAGGTAAGAGCCCTGATAGCCTGCAGGGACTTTTCCTAGGTTCTTGGACTGTAAAGAAGACGGAGGGAGATTTATATTTTCAGACTTGCAAGATTCTGTTAATGTAAGCCTTACAATAAAATAGAAGTAGTTCATCTGATTGTGTTTTCTGTCTGGTCTGCCTGGGAAGACTGACAGTAAGCACTTATTTTTTTTAATGAGAAATCTGTAGTGCAAACAGTATATCATGTTTAGCAAATCCACTTATACTTAATAAATAAAATCAGGGAGTAAAATAATTATGCTTCTCTTATACAAGTGAGTCCTTAGCAGAATGGTTAGGGAAATCATGTGGGCAAAAACAGAATATAAAGCATATTTTCCCCAGGAAGGGAATTCTAGTGTTGCGAAGCTACAACAGAGGAAAACCCCCAGTTCTTTACCAAATAAAGTGCTTGTAAGTATTTCCCTCTTGTAATCATATTTACATAAGAGCAAAGTTTGGTTCATACAGTCGTTTCTCATTTTCGGGGCTTTATGAAATAAACAGTGTCTCTTCTTCTGCTATCAGCTGACATTAACCCAGCTGAAAGGATCAACCAAATGCACAGATTGGCCTTTTGATTTAACATTAGCTTGAAGCACTTTGTAAGGTTGGGTCGTACAGAGTACAGAGGATGTTTTTAAGTGCTTTTCTGAATTAGTGAGATATTATAGGTTATGTTTTTACATTCACAAAAGTTAAAAAACAAAAACCAGGAACTGAAATTCCTAACATTGTTTGCATACATTAATTATTAGTGCATTCACAATAAAAGGATACTGATTCCAAACTACAAAAAGTAAACTGCATTTAAATTTGAATGAGACTTGGGAGCTACTTATTTTCTTTTAAATGAGGCCAGATTGTTGTTAAGTTATGAGCCTTGGTGGAGCAGTGGGCTAATGCCTCCTTAAGTTAACACCAGCTGCCTGCAATCAGTGCAGGTTCGCATCCCACCAGGCTCAAGGTTGACTCAGCCTTCCATCCTTCCGAGGTAGGTAAAATGAGGACCCAGATTGTTGGGGGCAATTAAGCTGACTTTGTAATAATGCCGCTTGGGGGTGTGTGAAAGCCCTAATAAGCAGGCATATACATAGAATGAAGGCTACTGCTAAGCTTGTAAGCCGCCCTGAGTCTTCGGAGAAGGGCGGGATATAAATGGAATTAAAATAAATAAAATAAATAAATAAAGTTTTTAATAGCATATTTTTAGGCTCAGTTCAGACACGACAGGAAAAACTTGTCTTGTACTATATGAAACCTTGCCTTCAATCTCTTCCATGAGATGGAGATCAAGAGTCCATTTTCCATTATTCGTATTATGACCAAATTGGGAATCTGCAGCTGATTCAAACTATATTTAATAAAAGCAAAAGAGCCAAGCTGTAATTACTCTAAATCCTCACTTTCTAAAGTAGACAGCAGAAGAAAATTTATTTTATTTTATTTTATTATATTTGTATACCGCCCTTCTCCCGAAGGACTCAGGGCAGTGAACAGGGCACATATAAAAATACAGAGTAGAAAAATTAAAAAAGAATTAAATAGGAGCCCGAGCTAAAACAATAGAATAATATAAAAATCCACAATAAAAACCCCAACACATCCCCCATCAGGCCAGGCCGGCTTGTTCAAATAGATAGGTCTTCAGACCGCGTCGGAAGGAGCGAAGGTCAGGTGCCATCCGGAGCTCAACCGGCAGCTGATTCCATAAAGCCGGGGCGCCCACAGTGAAGGCCCTCCCCCTGGGGGCCACCAGCCGACATTCTCTGACCGGTGGCACCCTGAGGAGGCCCTCTCTGTGGGAACGCACAGGGCGGAGGGAAGTTGACGCCGGCAGCAGGTGATCCCCGAGGTACTCCGGACCCATGCCATGTAGGGCCTTGAAAACCCAGTTATGTGATTGCTTAAAAGACAATCTTTTGGCGACAGCCAAAAAGACATGATGTTTACCATTAATGGACTCAACTAACCATCACTCCATACATACATTTAGGAGGAAAGAAAAGGTTATCCGGAGGATGAGAGAAAAGGATTGTTGGAATTGTTTGTTCATACAGTGTATACGTGTGTAAGTAGTCCTCCCTTCTAATTAAGATATGCTCAGTGAGTAATCTATAATTTTAATTATATCAAAATACTATGAAGCCCTATTTGTCTTATTATGCACTTCTTTTGAATGCCTTCTCTATTTTGATGTAATGTGAGGGAAAATAGGTATTATATAAATTAAAACTGATAGGTAGCTAGATCATTCATTAATGCGTCCTACAGGTAAATTAAATAACATGAATATAAATGAAAAGGGGAAAATAATGAAGATTGGTGTAATCTGTCCAAAGTAATCTGTTACTTTGGAGGATGTTCGGATGGATTTTAAACTTAACTTAGAAGTTACAGATAAAGGTAAAGGTAAAGGTTCCCCCGCACATGCGTGCTAGTCGTTTCCGACTCTAGGGGCCGGTGCTCATCTCCGTTTCAAAGCCGAAGAGCCAGCGCTTGTCCGAGGACGTCTCCGTGGTCATGTGGCCGGCATGACTAGACGCCAAAGGCGCACGGAACGCTGTTACCTTCCCACCGTAGTGGTCCCCATTTTTCTACTTGCATTTTTACGTGCTTTCGAACTGCTAGGTTGGCAGAAGCTGGGACGAGTAACAGGCACTCACTCTGTTATGCGGCACTCAGGATTCGACCTGCCAAACTGCCGACCTTCTGATCGACAAGCTCAGCGTCCTAACCCACTGAGCCACCGTGTCCCTTTCGAAGTTACAGATAGTCCTTGCTTAATGCCCTAATTGGGACAGGCAATTCCATCACTAAGTGATGCAGTCACTAAGTGAAAAAAATTGCTTGATTGTGCTAGGCTTATAATATCAATTCCATTGCGGCCATTAGGGAAATCACCTGCAGTTGTTGAGAGATGTTATAGTAACTTGTGACTTTAGTGTTGGTGTTGGCTTCTCCATTGAGTTTGCTGGTTGGAAGCCAGCTATGGAACACACAATCTTGTGACTTTAAGATGCTATGACTGCATAAGTGCCTGCCAGTTGCAAAACTAACCTTTTTGGTAAGTCAAAAAACTAACTAAAATGTTTGCGAAAGACTGGAAAGCTTATATGGATATTTTGCTAAAAGAAGGAAAATATGAAATGATGATTTATGGATCTGAAGATTAAAAAATACGTGGATTAAATGACAAGCTTAAGGATCTTGTATAACATCTAAGAGGGAGGAAGGTTAATGTGTAATTAAATATTGAAAAGAAGGTTAGAAGTCATTTATGTATATTTTAACTAAACCTACCTTCCTTCCTTCCTTCCTTCCTTCCTTCCTTCCTTCCTTCCTTCCTTCCTTCCCTTCCTTCTAAAATAAATGTAAATAATTTTTTTAAAGTGCACCTACCAGTTGTGACTCACCCACATTTTAATTGTGTCACCATGGCAACACTACAATGGTCATAAAGTACAAGTCGTAAGTGCAAGGATGGTCATTAAGTAAGTTTCTCACTACTGTTGTAACTTTGAACAGTCGCTACACAGGCAGCCATTAAGTGAGGACTATCTTGTAAAGAGGTGCTAACTAAAAAGGCAAGAGATTTTATGCTCCCGTGGAGCAAGGCATTGAAAAATGCTAGGGCAAATTCTGCATCATTAAATCTAGAACCATTTGGTTATCCATTCACCGATTATCCAATTGTACTCTTTCTATTATTAAATTATAATTATTTTTATTCTGAAGAAGTCAAAGACTGATCTGTTGCTTGGTAGAATCTCTGATATAGGTAAAGGTAGAAATTTCATTGCCACAGCTAAGTCAGGTTTAATGCAAGTATGTTGAACATGCAGTTGAAGCTGCTAATATCTGTTGCCCATTGCTGGAAAACAACAAAAATCCACTGCCAAACCAACTCTAGACAAGCCAGGCTTGAAACAGAACTGATGCCATATTCTAATTTTATGAACCACACCATATGCTCACTATATGGCTATATGACTGCTGTAGAATAGAATATGGTGACATGAAATTGACCCCTAGTATAATGGGCCAGTTCAGATTGGACTTGGGGCACTATAAAACTACACTCAAACGGTAGTTACTATTTGTAAATTACATGTCAAAACATTTGGTAACTAATGCATGAATTATTTTACTTATGAGAATGTTAGCAGGCTTCTCCCCAAATAAAGAAGAATGAAATCTTTCCCATGAATTTTACTAAAGGTATGTATTTTTGAATCTGCATCTCAAAAACATCAGTTTTCTAGCCACTGTGGAAAGCATGCAATGCAGCTCTTCAGAATCCTACTTTTGATGAGGGATAGTATGTAAAGTCCACTCTCAATGCTTATTATCTAGGGCCACTATAAGTATTAATGCTAAAAAAAGGTTTTTTTTTAAAAAATCTATTTACATATTTTGTATCAAAATTTATAAATTATGCTTTCCAGGACCTACTCACTCCTACTTTATGGATGCTACTTTCTTGACATAAAGAATGCCTAGAAGGTGTACAGACTTTATAGTTTACAATACTATAGCAATAATAATTACAACAAAAACAACAACTGCAATAACAGTGAGGATGATGAGGATTCTAGCTCAAGTAATTGAAATAAAACTGAAACTAGACTTTTTCTTTTCCCAGAAAGGATATTAAACATCTTTTCGTCTACTGTTTTATTTTAGTTCAAGGTAGGAACATAGACTTCTATTGTGCCAGTATGAACTTTAATATGTATTCATTCCTTCGTAGCTTTGCAGAATATTTCCATCGAGATTAACAATAAGCTTTCCTATCTCTGGGTGGTCTGGCTGAACATGTATACTTTAATTATTCAAGGTCAAGGCATCAAGATGTACGCATATGCAGGAATAACGTTGCTTTAAAATAAAAATCCCTGTTTTACATTTTCCTACATTTGGCTTAAAAAAACTGTGGTTGTTGTTGTTTTGCAGAAGAATCTTTTAGTGGCATAGTGGTTGTACCCTTTATCTGACATGTAAAATGTCACTGTTTTCAAACCCAGCAGAATGTTTAAATCATTACTGTTTTTCTTTTCCTGAACTTCCTATTCTCTGCTTTATTATTTATAATAAATCCACTGGTGTATCATTTCATCAGTCTTCCAATCACTTAAGGTAGAAGGACTTCTAAGCCCAAACCTACTAAGAATGATGAATAATGATACAATGGAACGAAAGAAAAAAGATCCAGCTGAAAAGCAGATAATTCAGAGAAAGAGAAATAAGAATTGAAAAAAAGTTTCTGCTGGATTTCAAAGCAGTGGTCCTTCCTTGGCTCTTCCAGCAAGTCCACCAAGCTACTAATATCAATAGCTACCACAGAGATTAGAGAGCTAGAAGGTAAAGACCATCGGTCTGGGTGAAGGAGTGTTTCTCTCTCAGTATGGTAGCTGTTGTGTACTGGGTTCGTTGCGCAGGAATGAAGATGAGGCAAGTGAGTTCAGCAAAGAGCATGGTTTATTTCTTGCAGGATGTGAACTAGAGAACAGGGCTGCAGCTGCAGCAATTTATACCTTGGCCCCCTAGGCGGTGGCCAATAGGTTTGAAGCAACCAATTGCCGCCTAGGGGCAACCAATAGCAGCGCTGGAGACGGGTTGTCTGAGATGCTGGGAGCCGTTAGCTAGCTCCCTGCTCTCGCAACCTACTAGCTGTTACCACGAGGTGTTAACAAGCAAGCCCAATACATAACACTCCTCCCCGCTTAGAACGAACAACACTATAGCAACAATAGTAATTATAGCAATACACTTTACAAAGACTTAACACTGGTATGAATAGGTTACACCCAGCAGCACAATAAAGTACTTACAACATTACAGCTCCATTGTCCATTACAATCTTGTAGGTCAGCATTAAATACAAGGTACATATAACATTACAGCTTTATTATTACAGAACAAAATCTTTCAGATAAACAGGCTTGTGTGGCCTTGTGGAACGCCTGGGGGACCCAGGCACCTCCTGGCCTACCAGCTTGCCCGCCGGACTGGGTAGTTTTAGTTTTTAGTTTAGTTTTATTATATTTGTATACCGCCCTTCTCCCGAAGGACTCAGGGCGGTGAACAGGGCATATATAAAAATACAGAATACAAAAATTAAAAAGAATTAAATAGTAGCCCAGCTAAAACAATCAATAATAATATAAAAATCCCCATTAAAACCCCAACACATCCCCCATCAGGCCAGGCCGGATTGTTCAAATAGATGGGTCTTCAGACCGCGTTGGAAGGAGCGAAGGTCAGGTGCCATCCGGAGCTCGACCGGCAACTGATTCCATAAAGCCGGAGCGCCCACAGAGAAGGCCCTCCCCCTGGGGGCCACCAGCCGACATTCTCTGACCAGAGGCACCCTGAGGAGGCCCTCTCTATGGGAATGCACAGGGCGGAGGGAAGTTGACGCCGGCAGCAGGTGATCCCTGAGGTACTCCGGACCCATGCCATGTAGGGCCTTAAAGACCATTACCAGAACCTTGAATCTCACCCGGAAGACAACTGGTAACCAATGCAGCTCGCGGAGCAAAGGTGTAACATGGGAGTACCGGGAGACTCCCAAGACAACTCTCGCGGCTGCATTCTGTACCAGCTGGAGCCTCTGAGTGGTCTTTAAGGGAAGCCCCATGTAGAGAGCATTGCAGTAGTCCAGACGAGAGGTCACGAGCGCATGAGTGACCGTACACAGGGCATCCTGGTCCAGATAGGGCTGCAACTGGCGCACCAGGTGAACCTGGGCGAAAGCCCCCCTAGTCACAGCTACTATATGATCTTCCAGAGTAAGCCGCAAATCTAGGAGGACTCCCAGGTTGCGAGCCCTATCTACAGGGGGTAAAAGCTCACCCCTCATGGAAAGAGGTGGAATATTCTGAATATCCCGGGATGCCGGAATGCACAGCCACTCAGTCTTGTCAGGGTTGAGCTGAAGTCTGTTCCTCCCCATCCAGACCGGAACCGCCTCCAGGCAACGGGACATCACGTCGAGGGCATCACTGGGGTGGTTTGGGGTCGAAATGAAAAGCTGGGTATCATCAGCGTACTGATGATACCCAACTCCAAAACCACGAATGATCTCACCCAGCGGTTTCATTTAGATGTTGAACAGGAGAGGCGAGAGGACCGACCCCTGAGGAACTCCACAAACGAGAGACCTTGGGGTCGACCTCTGCCCCCGTGCCAACACCGACTGCGAACGTCCCAGGAGATAGGAGGAGAACCACCGAAGAACTGTGCCTCCCACTCCCAGTCCCCTGAGACGCCGCAGCAGGATACCATGGTCGATGGTATCGAAAGCCGCTGAGAGGTCTAATAGGACTAGGACAGAGGAATATCCCCTGTCCCGGGCCCTCCAGAGATCATTCACCAGAGCGACCAATGCCATCTCCGCGCTGTACCCGGGCTTGAAACCCGATTGGCACGGGTCTAGATAATCTGCTTCATCCAGGACCAGAGGGAGCTGATGCGCCACCACACTCTCAACAACCTTCGCAAGAAAGCGAAGGTTGGAGACCGGACGAAAGTTATTTAACACAGCTGGGTCCAAGGCAGGCTTCTTGAGGAGAGGTCTCACCACCGCCTCCTTCAAGACGGCGGGAAAATTACCCTCACTCAAAGAAGCAGATATAACCACCTGGAACCAGCCTCGTGTCCCCTCCCGAGCTGCATAGACCAGCCAGGAAGGGCACGGGTCCAATAAACATGTGGTGGAGCTCAACCTCCCCATAATCCTGTCCACTTCCTCAGGGGTCACAGAATCAAACTCCTCCCAAATAACATCGACAAGACCGCCCGTGTCCTGATCGTCAGACTCTGCCCAGTTGGAGTCCAGACCGGTCCGAATCCGAGCGATTTTATCCAACAGATGTTGACTAAACTCCTCGGCACGACCCTGCAAGGGTTCCTCCCTCACCTCCTGATTAAGGAGGGAGCGGGTCACCCTAAACAGGCGGCCGGGCGATTATCTGCGGACGCGATGAGGGAGGAGAAGTAATTAGACCTCGCCGCCCTCATCGCTGCGAGATAAGACCTAATGTGGGTTCTTAGTCGCAACCGGTCGGATTCGGATCGGCTGGACCTCCAACAGCTCTCTAGGCCCTGTCTCCGACGCTTCATCTCCCAGAGCTCCGCGGAGAACCATGGAGCTCGCTGGGATCTGCACCGGGTCAGGGGCCGCAAGGGTACAAGTCAGTTAAGTGCCTCTGTGGCCGCCCTTTCCCAGGCTTCCACCAAGGCATCCGCCGAGTTGTGAGCAACCCCAATTCTGCACTTGCTTTTTTAGTTTGAGGCCTGCTTCACGCAGCCTCTGCAGGACGGCTCTGAGCCTCCTTGCTAGCACTTCTGTGGATTCTCCGGCAATAAGCCTGTTGTCAAAACAGGGGCAAACCCCTGGGATGCCTTTGAGTGTGCGTTCTATGATTCCCTGAAAAATGCCCGGGGCTACACTGACCCCAAATTGTATGCGCTTTAGTTTGAAAACCACCTTGTGGGTCACAATTGTCTGTGCTGCGGCCGTGGCCTCATTAACAGATAGTTGCTGATAGGCCTGCGTCAAATCTAATTTTGCAAAAGTGGTGCCACCCTGCAGAGATGCCAGGATGTGGCTCACCACTGGGACTGGGTATGCTTGCTGTTTAAGGGCCCGGTTAATTGTACATTTGTAGTCTGAGCATAACCTGACTTCCCCGTTGGTTTTAATGGTGCTACAATAGGAGTTTCCCACTCCCCACCATCTACTGGTTGCAACACGCCCTGTTCCACAAGCTTGTCTAGTTCCATATCAATTTTATGCTTGAGGGCAAAGGGGACCCTGCAAGGCTTAATCCTGATGGGAACCATGTTTGGGTCTAATTTAAATGCTATTGGTGGGCCTGTGTAAGTTCCTAGGGTTGAATCAAATACGTCTGCAAATTCCTTGCATACTGTTGCGACTTGTGTCTGGTTGATACTGGTTACTTGGATGCCTAGTGCATCAAACCAATCAAGCCCAATTAGGCTCGTTCTCTGGCCCCCTACTACAACAACATCCAGGTGCCCCGGAAACCCTTTAAATTTAACGGCCAAGGTGGCTTCACCCTTGACTACAACTTTTGCGTTCTGGAAATCTGTTAAAAGTATGTCTGAGGGCCTCCGCTTGGCCCATCTCCTACTGTGACTGCACACAAGTGTCCAGAGAAATAATGGAAACGGTGGAGCCTGTATCCAGCTCCATCTTACAGGGGACCCCTTGCAGCTCCACTTGGAGTCTATACTTGGGTTTAAGGGGGCGTCGGGCCCCGGTGCGACATACACTTCAGCGGCTTGAGCAAAAACCCATACTGAATGGCCCCAGGGCCCCGGTACCTCTCCTGGTTGGATCGTCCAACTGGCGATGCGATGGCCGGTCCCTCTGGCGACCTCTGCAAACTGCTGCACTGTGGCCAGTTTTCCCGCAGGTCCGACACATGGCTGTCCGGAACCTGCAGTCTGAGTGTTGGTGGCGGCCGCCACAACCTGGACATCTAGGCAAGGGAACTGCCTTGTAATTACACTCTTGCTGCTTGCTGTTGCAGTGCTGTGGGTCGGGCTGTCTGTGCAGCTTGTCAACTTTGGTGTCTTATTCTGACTCCTTGGTGAGTTCGGCATCCTTGTGGTGGATGGCTTCTTTGCATTGCGTTGTTTTGGTGGGCCAGATCATTCGGACAGCTCCACCAGAAGCTTCGTCCGCCATGACCTTGTTCTGGGCATCTGAGAACGACAGGACCTCTCTGGCAAAAAGTTTTTGCTGCAGCTCTCAATTGCAGAGGCCGCAGACAAGCCGGTCTCGAAGTTGCTCTTCAATGTCTGAAAATCGGCATAGGAGTGTGGCCTGTCTCAAGGCCGCGATGTATTGAGATGCAGTTTCTCTCGGCTGCTGTATTCGTTGTTCGAAGGCGTAGTGCCATGCAATCACTGACATCTTCGGGTGGAAGTGTTCTCCAAGCTTCTTCTTCAGTTTGGCGTAGGAGACGGATTCCAACGGCGTGGGCGCGAACAGTTTTTTGGCCAGATCAAATGTCACTGGGCCGCACGCACAGAGCAGCGTGGCGGCCTTTAGTCCGTCCTCTGTGACCTGGTTCGCCCAAAGGTAATTCTCGATCTGGGACAGGTACGAGGGCCATCCTTCTGGTTTCTTGATGTCGAACTCTCACAGCCTTCCGACTGTCAAAGCTCGTCCTGCAGCAAGCAGGGCAGAGTGCCGAACACAGGAACGAGAGACCTCCGCTGCGATCTGCAAGCACTTTATTCTCCAAGGCAACAGCCGCAACAAGAAACAAAGCCAGCGTTGGCCGCTACCTGCAGCCAACGCTGTTATATACACACCCAAAACACCCACCCAGACTCCACCCAAACACGTCCACACCCTCCCATTCCCTATAACTTTCCCACCCCTCCCCTACAAGCCCCTTCGCCCATCGCCCAACCAGGTAAGCCTCCCCCCGCGCGCTGCCGCCACCGTGCTCCACCCCCTCACCACCTCCCTGCCGCGCCCAACTCCGAGACCCCCTGTGGTCGTTCACGCCCGAGGCTCCCAGCCACCCAGGCACCGCGGCGGGAAGGGACCTGTCCCCCAACGGATCCGCCGGCTCCCAGGCCATACAGCCCTGCGCCCGACTGTCCAGTGCCCCGGCCTGCCATGCCAAACGCAGTCCCGGTAGCCAAAGCCGGGGAAGGGCCGGCGTCGTGCTGCAGGCTCCCAAAACGGCAGTCCCGCTACCAGCCGTAGCTCTTGTACCCTCCCAGGCCGCCGTGAGTGGGCCCGAGCCTCCGCCGGTCAGTTGTGGCGCGGAAGAAGACAACCGAAGCGGCGGCGCGGGCTCCTGAGCCTTCCAGGCCACCGACGCGCCGCCAGGCGAAGACAGCTGCTGTGCCGCGGAGGAAGCCGGCCGAAGCGGCGGCGCGACCTCCGGAGCCTTCCGGGCTGCCGACGCGCCGCCAGGCGAGGACAGCTGCTGTGCGGCGGTGGAGGAAGACGGCTGAAGCGGCGGCGCGGCCTCCTGAGCCTTCCGGGCCGCCGACACACCGCCAGGCGATGACAGCTGCTGTGCCGCGGAGGAGGACAGTCAAAACGGCGGCGCGGCCCCCGGAGCCTTCCGGGCCGCTACGGAGCTGGTCACGTCCGGCGCGACCTCAGGAGCCACGCGGACTGCTAGGGAGGCAGGCAAGTCCGGCGGGTGGCAGGCGGGGGTTGCTGGGGGGGTGGAGGGGCCCCCCCTCGAGTGTCGGGTTCCCGAGGCCCGACATGCTGCCCCCTCTACCAGGAGCCCACCTGGAATGCAAGGAGAGAGGGGTGAGTGCTCCGTTATGTGACCTGCAGTCTCCCCCTGGGTCCCTCCCGGCTTCCCTGGATGTTTTCGGTGGAACGCGCGGAGAAGGCGTGGTGCACACACATCCCCATCCCGCACCCAGGTGGCCTCCTCCATGGGGTATCCCTTCCAGAGCACCAAGTATTGCACCCGCCCCCTCCGTTTTCGGGAGTCCAGGATCTTTTGTACCTCATAGTGGTCGCCGTGTACAGGCCCTGGGCCGCCCTCCCCCACCGCCGCAGAGGCAGTTGTAGCAGGCTTCAGCAGGCTACTGTGGAAGATGGGGTGTATCTTCCCAAGGAGGGGGGGTAGCCGAAGCCTGACGGTGACAGGGTTTACCACCTGTATAACCCGGAACGGCCCGAGATACTTGGGCCCTAACTTCTTACAGGGCACCTGTAACCGCAGGTACTTCATGGAGAGGTATACAAGATCACCTACTTTAGGGAGTGCAAATGGTCGTCTCTTTCTGTCTGCCTGCTCTTTGTATGTCCCTGCAGCCCGCTCTAACGCCTTCTTTGCCATCCCCCATACTTCCTCTAACCAGTGCATCCACTCCCCGGGTGTGCAGGATGCAGGGGCACCCTGATCACAACCTGCGATGGGGACGAATTCATAACCCGAGACTACTTTAAAGGGGGAGAACCCAGTGCTGCTGTGCACCGCGTTGTTGTAGGCTACTTCCGCAAAGGCTAGCAGATCCACCCATTCAGACTGCTGGTATGAGACGTAGCAACGCAGGTATCGCTCCACTGCCGCGTTCGCACGTTCCGCAGCCCCATTTGTGCTTGGGTGGTACGCCGAGCTCAGGCCCTGTGTTGCTCCGATGTAACGCACAAAGTCCTTCCAGAACCGGGCCGTGAACTGCACCCCTCGGTCCGAGATGATACATCGTGGCACCCCGTGGAGATGGTAAATGTGTTGGACAAACAGCCAGGCCAACCGACGGGCCGAAGGCAACCCCTTGCAGGGGATAAAATGGGCCTGTTTCGAGAATAAGTCTACTACTGTCCACAAAACGTTGTACCCCTTGCTTTCCGGTAGTTCGACCACAAAGTCCATGGCAATGTCCTGCCAAGGCCGTATGGGGTCCGCCACCTGTTGCAGAAGGCCTGCCGGTTTGTTGGTGGAGGGCTTGGTGGTCGCGCAAACGCGGCATCTCTGCACGTAGCTCTCGATGTCTTGCCTCATGGTTGGCCACCAGAACTGGCGGCGAGCCAAATGTAGGGTTTTTACGAATCCGTAATGGCCTGCTTGCCTGGCGTCATGGCACTGATAGAGCACTCGATCCCGTACCGCCGCAGGCACATACAGTCTGACCCCGTGCCAAGCTAAGCCATCCCGCAACGTGAGTGTACCGGGGTGCGCCTGCATCCACTCATCAGTTGCCAGTGCCCCCTCGCAGGCCTGCAGGAAGTTGTCTGTTAAGGCGTTGGCCTTGTGCTCCGCCCCCTCCACCGGGCGGGGTGGCGGTACCAGTACCTGCACCACCTCCTCTTTCCGGCAATCATATTGAGGTAGCCGTGACAAGGCGTCTGCCAGGAAGTTCCTACCCCCGGGCACATACTTGAGCCGGAACCGGAAGCGCCGAAAGTACTGGGCCCACCGCACGTGCTTCGGGGAAAGTCGGCGAGGCGTTTGTAAGGCTTCCAGATTTTTATGGTCCGTCCATACCTCGAACTCTTGGCTAGCCCCTTCAAGCAGATGTCTCCACGTCCCCAAGGCCCAGCGGACCGCGAAAGCCTCTTTCTCCCAGATAGCCCAAGCCCTCTCTGCGGTGGTCAGTTTCTTAGAAGCATAAGCGCAGGGCCGCAGCTCCCCCGTCGCATGCCGCTGCAGTAGGACAGCTCCCACAGCCACGTCACTCGTATCGGCCTGCACTACGTAGGGCAGGTCAGGGTTCGGGTGTCGTAGGACGGGCTCCTTAGCAAATTGTGCCTTGAGCATCTCAAAAGCCTGCTGGCACGCAGTGGTCCACGCCAGCTTTTGCCCTGGCCGCGGGGGTGTTGCTGAGTGCTTTGTCCGCAGCAGATCTGTGAGCGGCAAGGCAATGGAAGCAAAGTTTGGGATGAACTGGCGGTAAAAATTAGCGAAACCCAGGAAACTCTGCAACTGTTTCCGGGTTCGTGGGGCCTGCCATTGTTGGATGGCTTCCACCTTCCCTGGGTCCATCTCCACCCCGTTTGAGGACACCCGATATCCCAAATAGTCCAGCCGGGACTTGTGAAACTCACATTTAGAGAGTTTCACATATAATTGGGCGTCCCTCAGTTTGGTTAGAACACACCGAACCAGGGCGACATGCTCCTCCAGCGTTGACGTGTATATGAGGATGTCATCAAGGTAGACCAGGACCCCCCGGTACAAATGTTCATGCAGGACTTGGTTAATCAATTGCATGAAGACCGCGGGGGCTCCCTGCAGACCAAACGGCATTACCCTGAACTGGAAACTCCCCAATGGGCAATTGAAAGCCGTCTTCCATTCGTCGCCGGCTTTGATCCGGACACGGTAGTACGCCTCCCTGAGGTCTAATTTGGTGAACACCTGGCCCGTAGCCAAATGGGCCAAAAGGTCCTTCACCAGAGGGAGGGGGTACAAGTGCTCCACACACACCGCGTTAACCCCCCGGTAATCCACGCACAGTCTTAGGGTCCCGTCCTTCTTCTCCCTGAATAGTACAGGGGCCGCCATCTTGGACCGGGCAGGCTGGATGAACCCCCTCCGCAGGTTCTTATCTATGTATTATCGAAGCTCCTGCATCTCCCGGGGTGCCATTGCGTACATGCGGGGTTTCGGCAGTTTCGCCCCTGGCTCCAGTTCAATGGCACAGTCCGTGGGGCGGTGGGGCGGCAGGGCATCACACTCTTTCTCGTCGAAGACGTCTGCTAGATCGCCGTACTCCCGTGGCACCTGTATCTCACGCCCAGCCCCCACCCCCGCGGCCCTTTCAGGCCCACCGGCCCCCTCGGGACCCATGAAGGTATGCTTTGCAGGGGGCTGGGGCCCCGTCCCTAGACGAAGGTGTCGGCACCCCCCCTCCCACCAGACCGTGGGACCCCATCTGTCCAACCATGTGAGTCCCAGGATGACCGCCTCCGTCATGGACGGCACCACGACAAACCGTAGGGTCTCCCAGTGTGTATCTAACTCCATCCTCACCGGTGCCGTCACATGCGTGATGGGTGCCCCGCCCAGAAGGGACCCGTCCACCTGCTGGAATCGGAGAGGTTTGGGGAGCCGCTGAAGGGGGATGCCAGCCTCCCTTGCCGTTACCAGGCTGATAAGGCAGCGCGTGCTACCTGTATCGATCAAAGCTTTACATTCCCTCCTTTCGCCTGTTTGTGGGCTTATCAACGTCACAGGCAACACAAAAGGGCACACTGGAGCACTTACCATCGGGTCCTCCTCGTACTCATGGTCCTCAGACCCGTCGGATGTATCGGTCCGCCCATCCGCCGGCTCCTCTGGGCGCATCGGGGTTGACGTTTGGGGTGTCTTGTCGGCCACCTGGTACGCCGTTCTGGAGCGCTCTGCGGTTCTCCTGGGAGTTGGGACCCGTGCCACCGGAGGGTTGGTCCCTGGCCAGGGCGGTGGTAACGGGCAGTCCACTGCCCGGTGGCCCGGTTGGTCACATCGGAAGCAGCGAAACGTTGGACGGGGCGGCGGTAGGGGGGCGGGTTGTGACACCGCCGGCCCGGGCTTCCAGCCCTCAGCCTTTGGCTCTCCCGCGGCCCTCCATGCTCCAGGGCCCGCTTCAGGCCTGCCCCGGGTGTCCTGCAAACCAATATCTAGCTCTACCGCCACCCTGAACCAGTCCTGAAGCCGTGCCGGGACCCCCCTCACCACACATGCCCGCCGGAGAGCTCCATCAAGGCCGGCCCGAAAGTGGTGCACCAGCAAGCGCTCAGGCCACGAGCGCAACCTGCCCGCAACCCTGCGGAACTCGTGCACGTACTCCTCCGCTGGCCGTCCTCGCTGCCTGATGGTTAAGACCTCGGCTTCCGCACGGTGCATACGGGAAACATCTTCGAACCGGACGCGCAGGGCATCCAGGAATAGCCCAACGTCGCCGAGTTCACGGGCGTGGTCACTGTAAAGATCCGCTGCCCAGGTCGCAGCCTCTCCCTGAAGGCATGCGGTGACCGCCACCACCATCGCCCACTGTGATGTGTAGGTCTGGGCATACCCGTCCAGATGGTTAATCACCTGACCCAGGAACATAGCCAGGTGGTCGGGGTGGCCATCGTAGGTTGCGGTGAGCGGTGGGGGTCCCCATACCACACCCGGACCCCAATGCCCAACAGATGAAGGGGCTTGGGCCTGGGACGCCCCCGCCAACCTGGGTGCCGGACGACCAGGGGCCCGGTCAGGTGTTGGCCACGCTTCTCGCCCCCCTTGTGCTCGTGTGGATGAGGGCCGAACGCCACCCTCCCCGGGCACCTTGAACTTCGGGCTGGCCAGTCGGAAACGAGACGTCGCTGGCTGACTGGGTGCCCCCCCAAGAGACCACTGGCCTGTGTCTCCCTCAGGGCCCATGGCCGCCCAGGAACCGCTGTCACGTGCCCCGACCTCTCCGAACCTATCCCGTAGCACGTCCATAGTCTGGCTACCCGGGGCGGTTGAATAGCTCCATTCCTCGCCGTCATCATCGGTCAGCCGGCGCTCCCTCCAACCCAGTGGAGCCCCACTGGGCCGGCCCGTTCGCCCTTGCTCGTGTCCCGTGCGGCCCAGGACCGAGCTCAGCCACCACTCCCCCCCAGGGTCTGGCTGCTAGCACCCTGGGACTCCACCGCGGGGTCTGCTGGTGGTGCTTCCCGCACCTTAGGCCGCACAGCTGGCTGGGCGTCCTCCACTTCCCTCTCCTCGGGTGGTGTTGCCTCCGCCCCGGCCACGCCGGCCTCCTCCAATCCAGTCTCCAAGGCGGCTCCTTGCAAGCCCTCTGCCATGGCACTCAAAGCAAAACACAGCAGAAAGGCAGAAAGGCCGCAATGCTATGGAAAACGCTGGCTTTCTGTCAAAGCTCGTCCTGCAGCAAGCAGGGCAGAGTGCCGAACACAGGAACGAGAGACCTCCGCTGCGGTCTGCAAGCACTTTATTCTCCAAGGCAACAGCCGCAACAAGAAACAAAGCCAGCGTTGGCCGCTACCTGCAGCCAACGCTGTTATATACACACCCAAAACACCCACCCAGACTCCACCCAAACACGTCCACACCCTCCCATTCCCTATAACTTTCCCACCCCTCCCCTACAAGCCCCTTCGCCCGTCGCTCAACCAGGTAAGCCTCCCCCCGCGCGCTGCCGCCACCGTGCTCCACCCCCTCACCACCTCCCTGCCGTGCCCCACTCCGAGGCCCCCTGTGGTCGTTCACGCCCGAGGCTCCCAGCCACCCAGGCACCGCGGCGGGAAGGGACCTGTCCCCCAACGGATCCGCCGGCTCCCAGGCCATACAGCCCTGCGCCCGACTGTCCAGTGCCCCGGCCTGCCATGCCAAACGCAGTCCCGGTAGCCAAAGCCGGGGAAGGGCCGGCGTCGTGCTGCGGGCTCCCGAAACGGCAGTCCCGCTACCAGCCGTAGCTCTTGTACCCTCCCAGGCTGCCGTGAGTGGGCCCGAGCCTCCGCCGGTCAGCTGTGGCGTGGAAGAAGACAACCGAAGCGGCGGTGCGGCCTCCTGAGCCTTCCGGGCCGCCGACACGCCGCCAGGCGAAGACAGCTGCTGTACCGCGGAGGAAGCCGGCCGAAGCGGCGGCGTGGCCTCCGGAGCCTTCCGGGCCGCTGACGCGCCGCCAGGCGAGGACAGCTGCTGTGCGGCGGTGGAGGAAGACGGCTGAAGCGGCGGCGCGGCCTCCTGAGCCTTCCGGGCCACCGACACACCGCCAGGCGATGACAGCTGCTGTGCCGCGGAGGAGGACGGTCGAAGCGGCGGCGCGGCCCCCGGAGCCTTCCGGGCCGCTACGGAGCTGGTCACGTCCGGCGCGACCTCAGGAGCCACGCGGACTGCTAGGGAGGCAGGCAAGTCCGGCGGGCAGCAGGCGGGGGTTGCTGGGGGGGGTGGAGGGGCCCCCCCTCGAGTGTCGGGCTCCCGAGGCCCGACACCGACATTGGGAATTCTGCTGGTCTTCGTGGCTGGCTTCTGCTTCTTCTAATCCTGCCTTTTCACTGCTCCGGGACTGGTCCTCTGAGCGCGTGGTCGTTAGCGTGGCTTGCTAGCCGACCGTAGGGGGGGAAATTGCTTTTCCCGCCAGGCGTGCGCTGCCTCTCCCCTAGTGACTTTCAGCTCCAACGGAGAAGCAGGATCCCATCCTTGTCGCCAGTGCTGTGTACTGGGTTCATTGCGCAGGAATAAAGACAAGGCGAGTGAGTTCAGCAAAGATCATGGTTTATTGCTTGCAGGATCTGAACTAGAGAACAGGGCTGCAGCTGCAGCAATTTATACCTTGGCCCCCTAGGCAATGGCCAATAGGTTTGAAGCAACCTATTGCTGCCTAGGGGCAACCAATAGCAGTGCTGGAGATGGGTTGTCTGAGATGCTGGGAGCCGTTAGCTAGCTCCCTGCTCTCGCAACCTACCAGCTGTTACCACGTGGTGTTAACAAGCAAGCCTAATACATAACAGTAGCCAATCAAACTTCAGGGTTTGCCAAGAAGATAGATCAACACGCCAACTAGACAACAATATTTGAGCTGATTTAAAGTGGAAAACACTACTTTCAGCATTTTTTGAGCCAGGAAAACATAGGGAAAAGTTGCATTTGAAGTGGGCTCCAAACAAAGGACAAAATATTCTGCCTTCCAGAAATGGTTGATGGCCCATGTTCCCTATGGCGCAACCTAACAGCGTGGTTATATACTTAGCCATGTGACTTAGTTTTGAAACACGCTTCTATCTTTCCTTAAAGGCAGTTGAATGCTTACAAGAAAACACTGGATTAAAATGGATATTCATATACACATTCCTTAACCGGAATAACACATTGTGTTCTGTTGTAGAAATAATATTATCAAGGGTGGTTACGAATACTGAATAAATCATTGGAGCAATTAGTTCAGGATTCTCTACACCAGAGGTTGCCAACTTTCTTCTCTGGAGAAGACAGAGGCCCTCCCATTGTCCTTTTGAGGGATTTGTTGGTCGGCCTGTGTTGAGCTAGCTGGTAAGGTGGTCATTAAAATGGCTAAAATGGACAACTGAGGAAGCTGCAAGCACTCTTTCCCTCTCTTGCAGGTTAGGCAAATACATTTCTTTTTAGGACCATTGGGTGGTAGACCACATTCTACCTGTGGACTGTAGGACACCTGGTCTCCACTGTCTGAGATTAACTCTGAAGGGTCTTAAACTGGAGTTTTTAAGGGATTGCTAAATCGGAGATCTTTGACAAGCAAAATTTATGTTCTATCTCTAATATTACAATATGACTTGTATATTTGTGGCTTAGCAAAATTAACGTCAGGACCAATGATAGTTTAGTAAACCACACATTCAGGATTACATAATTAATATTAGTAACAATTGAATTTAAAAAATGTTTACAACATTTTCCCGAGGACAAATTTCAAATTCAATTAGTATTATTAAGTATAATTTATTATATTTCAAATTCATATACCGTATTTTCCGGCGTATAAGACGACCCCCGACTTTTAAGAAGATTTTCAAGGTTTTTCGTCTTATACGCCGGAAAATACTTACATGCCCTGCCCTCCCTGTCCATCGCAGAGGAGGCGAAGGCCCGACTGGCCCCGCCGGCCCTCCCGCTGCTCCCGCGCTTCTGCCGGCCCCCGAGGCGTGTTTCCCGGGCGGCAGGCAGCGCCGGAGGGCAGTTGCCACCCCGCCACGGCCGGCGCCACTCCTGCTTCCCCCCCAGGCCTTGAACTTCTCCCATTGGGCGCAGGGCGCAGCCTCTTTTTTATTGAAGAGTTTTAAAATACAGTTTTCCTTTAAGAATCCCCCCTTCCCCCTCCCTCCTCCCCCCTCCCTACCTCCCCCCCTCCCCCCCTCCCCCCCCCGACTTCCCAGAGCTAAATACAAGGTATATATATATAAAACAATCATAAACAAACATATGCTAACAATTATAAACTCTAAAATCCATCACTCTCTGGCTTATATAAGATGAAACAAATAATAATAATATTGAGTATGTATAAAAAAAAACTAAGATAACAAAAGAAAAAAACAACGAAAGAAGACTTATTCAAATGCTACGTAAAACTTCTTAACCCTATACTTGTTCTGGATAAAATCAATCCATTTTCTCCATTCCATAATATAGCGTTCTTGCGAATGATCTTTCAAATAGGCCGAAATCTTCGCCATCTCTGCCAGGTCGGAAACCTTTAAAGTCCACTCCTCTATGGTCGGCAGTTCCTCTTTCTTCCAGTATTGGCCTATCAAAAGTCTTGCCGCCGTAATTAAATTCAACATCAACTTGGTGTCCACAACTGTGGCATCTGTAATTATTCCCAACAAAAAAAATTGCGGACAAAACTTTAACCTCTGTTTAAAAATCTTCTGCATATTCCACCAGACTTTTATCCAAAAAGCCTTAACCTTTTTACAAGTCCACCATATGTGAAAATATGTTGCATCTTCATCACCGCACCTCCAACATTTAGGCTGATAATTCGGATACATACTTGCAAGCTTTTTGGGATCTAAATGCCATCTATAAAACATTTTGTAAAAATTCTCTCTTAAATTTTGAGCTTGGCTCCGCGGCGACGGAGACAGCCTTTCCGGGCTGCCCGCGGCTCAGCTGTTGTTTTTTCGCCCGAAACAGCGCCGATCAGCTGTTCAGGCGAATTTGAAGCCCCCTCCTCGGGAGAAGAGGAGGGGGTGAGGCCCCAGGTAGGGGTAGAGTTCTCCGGGGCCGCCTGAGCTTGGAGCTTGGGCGGCTGAAGGATTGAACTCCCCCGAAGCCTGGGTTGCTCCCAGCTGGCTGGCGTCTCTGCTCCGGATTTTTTTGGAGCAGAGCCAGGCGTCTGCGACCACCCCTGCCTGAAGAAAGGACTATGGATTAAAGGAGCAGGCAGAGCGGTACAAGAGGAAAAGGTGAAGAGGATTATTTTATTATACTCTCTAGCTTGATGGACTTTTTAAACTTTTAGTGAAAGTGCGTCACAATTGAAAAGTTAAAGATGGCGACTAAACCTCCCCCTAAAACTCTACGGAGTGGTGGATCTTCTCCGGTGAAACAATCATCATTACAGGCGTTGCATCCTCCTGATGTATTGACACCGAAGGACTTACGAGATGCTCTGGATAAACTTTTGGAATCAATTAATCAATCAATGGCTGATAAATTTGCACAGATGGAGGAGAAATTGGAGAAACTGGAGGAGAGAATGGAAGAGAGGATGGAACAGAAGCTCAGCGTGATGAAGGTAGACATCTTGTCCTCAGTGCATAAAGTGGCGGAATGTGTGGAAGATTTAGATGAAAAATTGGATGATTTGACTCAAAAGAATGAAATATTAGAAGTTAAAGTACGGGAGAATGAAAATTTAAGAGACAAAATGGAAAGGGAGTTAAGCCTTGCCCAATATTACCAGATGCAGTTTGCTGTTAGAATCAGAGGTTTAAAAGAGAACATTAAGGAAGATTTAAAGCAGCTGGTTTCTGAGGCTTTTGAAGTGGTATTGAATCAGCCAGCATCTGAAATAAGAGCAGCTATGGATAAAGTGTTCCGTGTAAACTCATGGATTGCCAGACAGAGAAAGTTGCCTAGAGATGTGGTGGTTTACTTCACAAAAAGAGAAATCAGAGATGAAGTTATACAAGCTGCTTATGATGCTAAAGTTGTGATTGCTGATCAAGAAGTTTTGGTTTTAAAAGAGATCCCTCCAAAAATTTTGAGGAGAAGGAAGGATTTTACATTTCTGGTGCAAGAGCTCAAGCAACGAGATATAAGGTTCAGATGGGAGATTCCAGACGGGCTGATGGTGATGTATGAAGGCAAAAGGTACCGGTTGATTACTGTGAAGCAAGCGCGTGATTTCTACAATACTGTTTTAAAAGCAACTCCATTAACACTTCTGGAAGCTGCAAAGGGATCGGGAGAAGGAGAAGGAGAACATCAAGAGGATGTAACTGAGGAAAATGGTGCTGGAGGAGATCAAGCTACAACCTCTCTGGATGATCCTAGAGAGCAAAGGGTAACGCGTGCTGCTTTAAAAAGAGCAAAGAAAATAAAAGAACAAGATCAGCAAAAGTCTTCAGAATCTTCACAACGTACTCATAGACAAGCGGTGGGAGGAGCACGGCCTAAAGAAGATAGTCCTATCAAGGCAGTGCTTCAAGAGCTTTGGGAGGATATGCATGGCAACTAAATTTTTGACTTGGAACGTTAATGGACTAAATTCACCACAGAAGAGAAAGAAGGTTTTTCAATATTTAAAACAATTTAAGATAGATGTTATATGTTTGCAAGAAATGCATATTAGGGCTATGGACCAAAAGTTTTTATTGAACTCAAGACTGGGTACGCATTTTGTTGCCTCTGCAATGAATAAGAAAAATGGAGTGGTTGTTTATATTAAAAGTGCCATAACAGCGGATTTAATTGAAGCAGATAAGCATGGAAGATACGTACTGATAGACTTGTTGTTAGAAGGCAAAAAGACGCTTCTAGTTGGACTGTATGCTCCTAATCAACAACAACAACAGGCTGACTTTTTTAGTTTACTTTATACAAAGCTTACCCAGTTGGATTATAAATCTTTTATTTTTATGGGGGACTGGAATGGTGTTATGGATGTACAGATGGATAAGGCTGGAGCTTTTAAGCGCATTCCAAGTCATGCTAGACTGCCTAAATCTTTTTTTGAAATGAAGGATGACTTGGAATTGCGAGATATCTGGCGCGAGAGACACCTGCAGGAAAAGGATTATACTTTTTATTCTGATAGACATAAATCTTTTTCGAGGATTGATTTTATTTTGGTGACTAATGACTTTTTTTTGAGGACTAAAAAGGTGAAGATATGTGCAAGAACTATTTCTGATCATAGTCCAGTGTGGTTAGAGATTGATAAGGAGAAAAGAGACAGGCGCTCGTGGCGCGTAAATGAGAATTTGTTTAGAAATCAGAGAAATGTGGAAGAATGCAAACAGCGGATGAAGGATTTTTTTGAAACTAATATGAACAAAGGTACTTCTATGGACATGGTGTGGGATGCTAGCAAGGCATACATGAGAGGGGTGTTGATATATATGAACAACAAACATAAACGTGCTGTGGAAGCTAGGAGGAAAGAATTGGAGAATGAAATAAAGGAAAAAGAAAAGGCTTTGATTTTGAATTCAGAGGATGTGAAGACTAAGGAGGCTATTAAATTGTTAAGAGGACAATTTGATAAATTAATGGCGTCCTCTTTTTTAGAACTCATGTGCCGCTTCCCTCTCACTGTCGGCCGAGGCGCGCTCGGCCCGGGCTCCCGGTCCCTCTTCCCGGCCGGCTTCCTGCCCTGCCCCTCATGGAGCTGGACTGGGCGTGCAGCCTCTCGGTGTGGCTGCTTTTCCTGGGTGCAAATTCATGTTGGCGCGGCTGAAGACGCCTGTTTGCAAAGATATAGCGCTGTGGCCTTTTCCCACGCAAAAAGAAGCCAGGGCACGCCTGGCAACTTAAGAGGCGCTTGGACGAGGAGTTTAGAAAGGGGAAAGAGAGGGCGTGCGCGTGTGCACCCTGCTGCCTATTTTTGCGGCCTCGTTTCAAAATGGGGGTGGGGGAGAAATAGGATGGGCTCGACGGCGCGCTGATTGCAAGCCGCCCTCGAAGGACGCGCATCCCGAGAAGAACCGACTGCAACAGCAAGGGCGTGCGTAGACACACGAGCGAGCACCGGCACGTTGGCAGAGCGATCTGCGCGGCCACTGTGCGCGCAACCTGTTACCTTCGGGTTTGTGAACCTGACTCGCGAAACGCGGAAAGTCTCTGCATTCTTAGAAGTGCGGTAACCCCTTCACGCAAACAGGTCGCCTTTGGATGGCCGCCAGCTCTGCGCATTTATGTCTTCTGACGGGGATTTAAAGAAAAATGAGTGGTCCTCGATGAAATCCAAAGCCTCACCCCAGTCGTAGTTTTAATCATGCGAGCCCGAATGTAATTGGGAATAAATCTTTCATCCATCTCTCCATCCGTAATAAAAGCATCTTTTTGCGAGCAGTTCAAGTGTGCTCTATTTGTTTCTTGTTCACGAAACTAGAGAGGATGGAAATGTTGTGTAAATGTGTAATAAGTCTGGGTCCGCAGCTTTGGAGTGGTAATGATGGCAACTGTGCTATCCCGGCAGTGCAGGTGGCGAAGATTATGAACACACAGGCGGGTATAATAGTTTCTGCACAGGAAAAATACGGACAAGGAGGGGTGTGACTCGGTGTGCATTTCAATTGTGCAGCCCTTCCTAACTTGCACATATGTTTTTTGAACGTCCAGACTTACGTCTGCTGACTAATCCGCCGACAGTCAACAAATCCCTATTCTCTTTTGTAACTAAATTAATTGCTTTCTCTCCTGCGGCTCCTGCGCTCGGACCTGTTGCTGAGCCGGCGGCTGCTGCTGCGCGTGGGGCTGCTGGCTGTCCTGCAGGCGCTG
Organism: Vipera berus; assembly: GCF_964194415.1. Classification (NCBI taxonomy): domain Eukaryota; kingdom Metazoa; phylum Chordata; class Lepidosauria; order Squamata; family Viperidae; genus Vipera; species Vipera berus. Next base: position 81,728,172 of record NC_138204.1, read on the forward strand.
GGCCAGGCCGTCCTGCCGCTGCCCCTCAGCGCCGCGCTCACGGCGGCTGCCTGCTGGCTCCTCTCGGCCAGCACCGCCTGGCGGAAGCGCATCCCCGCGGGGGGGAGAGCGGTGCTGGTGACAGGTGAGTCCGGCGGGCGCGAGGCCCTCCCCTCGGGCCAAGAGCTGACAGGCAGCGCTGCCTTCGCGTGGGGAGAGCCGCCCGATGCTCCCGCCCAGCCGTGTCCCGGAGCCGCGCCGGAGATAGCTCGGTCGCGCAGGGCGGCCCGGCTTTGCAAGAATGGGGACGCTCGACTGATATTTTTTTCCCGGCGTATAAGACGACCCGGCGTATAAGACGACCCCCCCAACTTTTGAGAAGATTTTCATGGGTTAAAAAGTCGTCTTATACGCCGGAAAATATGGTAGTAACCTAAATTCTTTGGGTGGATTACAAATGTATGTAAACAAGAAAAACTTTTGTGGCATCTTAATAATTGCCAAATATATCATTGCATACATCAGTGTTTCTCAAACTTTCTGTAATTATAGGTCACTAAATAAGTCTTTAGCAAATCTGGGGATCGCACTGTGAAACAAGTATCTCTTCCCCATGTTTATGAATGTAGGAAATCTAGTTTTTGATTTTTTTGCAGAATACACTAATAATCATACTCATTTGTGTTTACCTTGCTATCAGCTCCATTTTTAAAGGACATTTAAAATGAATTATTCTTCCAAATAAAAACATATTTGTTCAGGTATTATTTTATGTATGCATTCTATAATAACAACTCTTGGCACAAACCTGCCAGTCAGGAATGATCTTTAGTAAAATTCTCCAAATATAAAAAAGCTAGGAGTCCAATGAAATTCCGTTTTTAAGTAATTATTGCAATTATTGCTATTTACATGCTTCTTTGGGGGTTCCTGGTGTAAGTAACCTTTAGCACAGTATGTATGGACACTCATGACCTGTTTGACCAGTTTTCAGTGCTCACATTACTACTCATCACTTGCATATTTCAAGAATTTGTCCATTTTCCCAAACCTGGAACAAGTACCTTTAGCTCTGACTAGCAAGCTGAAAGGTCAACGGAGAAGACACAGCTTGGGCCTGGTTAGCTGTCTGGTGATAAACCAGGGGAGTCAGTGGCTAAGATGGCAAGTGACTCTGATCTGACCAGGCAAATGTCAGTGACGACCCAGAGGAGATAAACAGAGATGACTTCAGAGAAGAATGTGATGGATCCTTAGTGGACTTCTGTGAACCGCAATTTCACAAAAGTTTTGTGAACTGCAATTTCAGAATCACTGGCTGAAGTGATTATGGAACACAATTCATTTCACCTATGAAAGTTTATACAATAACAAATTTGCTCGTCATAAAGTTGCCATAAGAATCTTTGGTAGTTGTGCCGCAAAAGACTTGATTCATCTGTTCCCCTGGAAATGTATATAAAATATTAAAAGCAGTCACTCAATAGCTGAATGAAAGAAAATGTAGATTTTCTAAAAGTAGAAAGAAAAGAGATTTCTCAGTAGCATAGGAACAATATAATAAAAATGTAAAATCTTATTCTCTGCAACAGGCGGCACCTTAAAATAAATTTTACAAAAACCAAGCAGTACCATATGAGATTTTTCACAAGCAAATGAAGAAAGCAACAGAGGAAAGGATCAAACATTTCGAAGAATTCAAGCCTCCTTCTGATTTATTTATTGATTTAAAACATTTATAGGGCCTCCCATCTTAGAATAAACTCTGGATGGCTCCCAATCAAACATTATAAACATCTCTGCATCTGAGTCATATTGTGTAGTCACTCTTAGCTCTCAGTTAACAGGATTCACATGCTTACTTTTTGCACAATAAATTGCAACACCGGGAGAAGCCACACATGGTCAGCGAGACACTTGTTGCTTCTTTAGGCTCATGTCCTGACAGAAGTGTAGCACCAACAAACCCAACATGCACAGAACACTCCAAGGAAGGCAAAATATAAAAATGTGACACACTTCAATTAGATACATCTTTGGCTTCTGTTGTTTTGGTTGGAAAACAGCTGCAGGTGTCCTCCAATTAGCTCCCCATTTTTGCAAATATCAACTGTCATATTTAATCTGTTCCGATCATTGTGCAGCTAAGTCAACCTTCATCGTTCTTTCATGATACATTTACAGCCTGGGTTTCTAGCGTTCAAGCTAACTTTCAAGCTAGTCAATTAATGCATTATTTACAAGTTCTGTGTTATTAAAAGCAGATTCTTAATTTGCTAATGGGTTAGTAGTCTCTGGGCAACATTCCAATTGGTATTATATTGAGGAGAAATAAAATAAAATAAAACAATCCCTAGTCCCAAACTACTGGGGAAAGGGAAAAAAATGTAAGGCTGATATTTAGTTGCTTTGCTGCAGTTTTTATTCAGATGATATGTTACTTTTAATGATTCTTCTGTCTCAGTTCCCATAGACTCGAATTAAAGCAGAAGCTAGCCAATTGCTTTAAAATAGGGAAAAGCTCAACCTCACTCTTTTTCCCCTCATATTTGTTTTAGAAATGTCAGGCTTTCTGGAATGACTCAATACATGTTTGTGCTGTAATATAAAGCAGCCAGATTTACAATACTGAACTACCAACGCAACAGATTAAAAAGGTTAGAAGTCAAGGGGAATTAAATACAATTAGCATTTTCTTGCTTTTGTGCTTCCCAGAGCGAATACATAATATGCCAAAATGCTTATTTAAATTTAGACTACTTTCTGAAAATTATGTCACCAGGATTTCATTTTTTCCCCTAGTGCCGCCTTTTTCAGGTTGCATTCCACTTTACTATGTTCTTCACTTCTTTAGTCACTTCATTAAGATCTGAGCCTACTTCTTCTCCAGCTCCTCAGCAGCTAAATTACAGCCACCAACCAGAGAGAGTGGCCCATCATTAAAATGCTGACATTAAATGTCTGAAAATAATTCACGTTAGTGACATTTATTTACAGGGCATACCTACAATTTCACAGCAACATAAATTAGTTTCAAACAGTAAATGTCAACATTTTAATAGTGACCATCACAGCTTCAAGATAATTGTGTCAATATGAGGCCAGTTGATTTGAGAGAAAGGGAAAGGAAGATGGGTTTAATTATGGATGAACATTAGTTCAAAGACTCAGTTTTAATCCAAGTTGGGAAAAGATGGAAGTTTTGTATAGAAGCAAGTCAACAATTGTTGCAAATGAACAAAAATACCCCAACAACCCACCAGTCAAGGATCAAGGATCACATTGCAAATCATATGGATTTTTGCCGTTTGACCATCACTGGCTCGGCTGCCTTTGGAGGAATTATGTGAGGTGTTGCTGATGCTGAATAGGTGCAAATGTGGTTGTAGGAATGCAAAGTCTATATATGGACTTTAAAAATATGTTCCATTTTCCATTTCACATTCAAATATGCACATGGCCATTTACAGATTTAAGGACAGACCTGGTATTGCTTTGGAAACTGCCCATCACATAATTAACTAAAGGTCAAATTAGACACACGGCTGGTCATATGGTTTAAGCCAACTGGCATTTTATTGCTTGTTATGTTTTCTTATGTGTGCTTTGCTAGTCAGCAAGGGGAATAAGAAAAAAAGGGAGTAGGTTTTGTATAACAAAGATAACTATATTATCCTGAAATATTATTCTTAGTTGGGCGGGCTGAGATAGAAAAGACAAGAAGAGTGCTTATGGCATATATATTATAGTAGGTAGGTATCTTGTTGTACACAAATGCACAACTAATCATTCTCAGAAAAGCTATGGAAGAAAAATGTTAATTACATTTATGCAGTAGCTACTCCCAATTTAGTGCTCTCCACATATAGCTGGTCCTCGATTTATGGCCACAACTGAGACCAAAATTTATGTTGCTAAATGAAACAGTTGTTAAGTGAGCATTGCCCCCTTTTTATGACCTTTCTTGCCACAGTTGTCAGTTGAATCAATGCAGTCATTAAATTAGTAACATGGTTATTAAGAGAATCTGGATTTCCCCATTGACTTTGCCTATCAGAAGGTCAGAAGCGCTGATCGCATGACCTCAGGAGACACTGCAACCGTCATAAAGGCATTCCAGTTGCCAAGCATCTGAATTTTGATCATGTGACCATGGGGCTGCTGCAATGATTGTAAGTGTGAAAAACAGGTCATAAGTCACTTTTTCCCCCAGTGCTGAGGTAACTTCGAACGGTCACTGTCTTTGGAGGCTACAATTTCTGAGTTTTCAGCCAGGGGTGCCTTTTAAATATATCAGGACTATCTGATTGGAGAGGGTTCTTCTGTAGGCCACCCATTTATTTATTTTTTAAAGCCAGACAACCTTGATCATCTCCATGACACAAAAAGAAAAGAAGAAACACAGACTCTATTTCCACTCACTTGGTCAGAAGTATCTCTGCGAGCGCTCCGACACAGATGGCTGCTACATTGAAAAGTAGACCTGGTGGAGGATCCTTAAATGCAACGATCATCTGGTAGACCAGAAATGGAATGCTGATCATGAGAACCAGAGCTGTGCAGAAGACGGCCCACTGATGCCACTGTGTCGCCAGAAATCTCCAGGGTGACTTTCTCTCAAGTTGGTACTGGAGAGAAGAGGAGACGCAAAAAAGTAAGCATGATATTCAAGCAACTTAGGGCCGTGCAATGACAAATGCTTGCTGCCAATAGTTTAGAAAGGGAAAACTTATGAAATGGTTCATATTGGATCATAAATATATAAGTTGTTGGGAGCTTTTCTGATTTTCACAAAAGGATTTCAACAATATTTCTTGTTTGCTTATATTGAGCAATGTATTTATGGCAGGAGGGAGCATTAAAATGCAATCAATGACTGCATATACAATATTTGGGAATTTTAAAGATTAAGGCAATGGGCGGCATGTACCATCAACAGAGAATGGAACAAATCATTTGAGATTCAGTTATTGCATATTAACTTCCTGAATCTTCATTCTGTCAAAAACTAACAGGGAAAACATATTATCTGAGATCAAAACTCAAAAGGCCCACGTCAGAAAGAAAGCAACATTCATTTTCCGGGATCCATAAATGCTACATTTAGTGGAATCTGTCCTAAAGAAAGAACAATATGAACATTAAAAATTGGCTCTGTTGCTTTGCTGTCACCTATCAGGAATGAATGAAAGGTAATTCTTTTCCACTCCAAGCTTTGAATGAAGCCAAGAAATTAAAAAGAATGTGTTTCTGGAAGTTGTAAACACCCCCCCTCCCCCTATATGTTTACATTTAAAAACAGAAAACTTAAATTTGCAAAATTTACATTTTAAAAGCTCACATATACAATTAATATCTTAAAAAGTGTAACACAAGAATATTTTTTAAAAACGATTCATTGAAGTTATATTCAAAACTATATATATTAGGGAAAATAACATGCAAAAACTGAGGGTATTAGAGTTAAGTTAGGAATGAAAACAAACAGATTTGTAAAGCCGATCTTAAAAAAAAATGCTCTAATTGCCACATTACTAATTGGGACCTGATCGATATAGATTCAACTTCCCTAATTAAGGCATTGTACACATTCTCATTTTATTGCGAAGTCTGAGTCTTATTTACTTCATAAGTAGCCTTATTTGTGTTGATACTTGCCTCTGGAATTCCAAAGTCACTCATGGCTAGTGCAGAATTGATCCTGGGTCAGTTCAAGACCTAGTCTGAAATTCTTTAGAGCAGCCACACTGACATTTGGTATTTAAATAGTAACACGTTTAAGACAGTTTTGATTTAAAAGACCTAAGGGAGCCTCTTGTATGCCACATTTGATGAAACTACGTGCAAAATGCTGTGAAACTATCAGAGGGGCAAATGAAGTTCTTAGCATGCTTGATGATTATGAAGGACTCTGGAGGACTATGGGATGTGTAGTTTCATAAGGCTAAGTTAATTACAACTTCTATTTGTCTGTCATTTTCTTTGAAACCATAACTGAGAGAGCTTTAGGATCTAGGTCTGTTTCGTGACCTTAAGTTTCTATTTACCGTAATTATCACAAAAAATATACAATTTTCAGTCTTGAACTCTTTTTATCACTAAATAAGTAACCTTTTCTTTCAAGGTTTTTTTCAATTTGAATTGCTCATGGTTATTAAAAAAACACAAATTCCAAAAAGAAATGTCACAAAAAAGCTATCTAGATGCTAAAGAACAATTAATCACAAAATTATTATTGCAAAGTATGCCACATCTACTATAATTTATATCAGTACAAGTGACAAATTATGTGACTTATACATGCAATGAGAAAAAAATACTGATAGGGTGAAATATCGCTAACCCATGGTTAGGATTAAGCATGACTTGCAGATATTTGGTGTTTAAACACGTTTCACCTGCTGTCATAGCCACAGGTGTAAATAAATATTAACATCTCAAATCAGGATATAGCTTTGATCAGTTAGAAGAAAAATAATATGCTATGCATCACACAGGGGGATTTGTTACATGCAACAAATCACATGCTTGTCAAATAAGGTGTTTTTTTTCTTGCAAACACACCATGAATTATACTTTTTTTTTGGAGGGGGGGAAGATACTTATATGGTATCTTGTAGTCAATGGAAGTATATACCGGTAAGTTAAATCGATACCTTTAACTGAACAAGCCATACAACAAATATTTCTCTTTTATAAAGAAGTTTGTGTATTGCCTTTGTAACACTTCAGAAAGCTCAGAGGGTTGCCAGCTGGATAATCTGAAGATCTTTTCAGCCTTAAATGCTGCAAGCCTACATGTGCTTCCTTGGAAATAAATCCAATTGAATCCAGTGGGGCATACTTCAGAATAACCATGCATAAGATTGGACTATTCAACACAGTAGGTGATGTGATGGGAAATTGTACTTGTTGGCTGCTGCTGCTGAGTGGCAACCAGGAAGAAGGAAAGTCTTCTTTCTTTAAGAAAATAGAAAACATTGGAAGCTGCTTTTTACTGAAACAGACCACTGGTCCATCAAGCTCATATCGTCTACTATATAGAGTTAGAGACAAGGATTTTTTTCCCCCCAATTCTACCTGAAGATGCCAGAAACAAATCTTGAGAGGTTTGCATATATTCATTACAGCCAGCTGTCTTTCCATAGCAGTTGAAGGGAAGTGATGACGGAGGCAGAAAGTCGGCACTCCTCAACCTCCAGTCAAAAAAAACACAGTTCTGTGATGAACGTGAAACTCTTCCGTCTTATTTATTAAAGAACAGTGGTGTCATACTGAAGAACGTCAAGAGAGATAGAAGTTTCATTGGGATCAGATGGTTTCCCACATGTGATTCCAAGAAAAGCCTCTGGTTGTGAAGCTCAGGAAGAAAAGAAATTCCCAATGATGGGAAAATGTATAGCTTGGCATTAGTGATGATCAAATGGTATTCTAACAAATACAGAGTGGCCTATTTTGACATAAGATTTGGGTTGAGCTTCAGGGGCTATGGCTGAGAATATTTTCTGATCTCTCTCATCAATTAACTCACTTTATAAAAGCACTTGAAGTCAACTAGAACTATGGATTGTTGGAAACTTTATTTTGGATTGACTAGAACACTTGCTTTCAGATGCAAAGCACCTCCAGTATCTAACTGAAACTATTTAGTTAAACGGTCTTTTCTATTAAATAAGAAATGGAATCATAGAATCACAAAGTTGAGAGAGACAGATTCCTGTCCAGGACTATTTCAGAAACATGACTATTCAACGTTGTTTAAAAACCTACAGTGACAGAACATCCATAATTCCAGGAAGCAGATTCTTCTACTGTTTAACCATTCTCAGAGTCAGGAAATTCCTTATTTGGTCTGGACTCCCTCTGTAAAGTTTCACCCATTTTTCTTGTCCTACCCTTAGCCGTTGTGAAGAATAAATCCACCCCACTTTCCCTGTGGTAGCTTTTCAAGTATTGGAAGGCTCCTATTCTTTCTTTTCTTTAGGTTAAATATACTGAGTTCTTTTCACTGGTCTTCATAGGAGCTTTGGTGCTCTTCTCTGCACTTTTTCAAATAAATCTGAACTAATTTCAAACTTGGACAATAGTTTCAAGACTCTATTGGAAGCTACATCCAGATTTACACACTGTGGAAAAGTGACTCTTCTCAATGCTTATCTTTGGCTTAACACTGCCTAGGCTGCTTACTGCAGTCTATCATTCTTCTTCAGATTTCTATATTTTTAACTAAACGTTATTGTTCATGTTATTATTATTATTAGAACAATCTCTCCAGATTTCTATCTACTGTTGAATAAATTGTGATTTGTTGAATATAGTTAATTTTCTGTAGTTTAGGTGTGTGCTTCAACAGGCACAGAATAATGCAGAATAGATCTTTCAATGGCTATTAACCATGATGAATAATTTTCTAGTACTTTGGAAATACACGAGAAGGAAAGTAGTTCACATCCTACTTCCAAATGGTATTTACAGTAGTTGGAAACAAGAAGCTGGGCTAGATCCAATCTTTCCTCATCTCATCAGACCCTTCTTATGTTCTTAAGAATGCTTTCAGAAAAGGAAATGGGAAGAAAACTTTATTAATTTCTATTTTCTGCTTCGTTCTTCCATAAAGTATAGGTGCTGGGAATTGGTACAAAAAGAGTACTTTGATCTCATGATAAGGAGATTGAATTGCCTATTAATTTTGGGCTTATGTGTACTACTGAGTGTTAATAGTAAACTTGCCACATTTAGTTCTTGGATAAAAGTTTTGCCAGTGTCAATTAAAAAAAAAGTCTACTTTTAATTTTTTTTCACCGCACTAATTTGTGGCTTAAATGGATTTGTCAAACTGAAATATGAAAGGAAAATCATGTCTGAGCTAAAAATGGAACAGTGGGTGAAAAAGTCCTCTTGCTATATTTATGATTATCCAATTACTCTTATTATTTTAGTATGAAACAAATTCAGCCTACCAGCACAACTCTAAGGGGTTTTGCTCAAAGTAAGTCCCACTGACTTCAGTAATGGTTGATTCCATTGAAGCAGTGCTTAATAAAATTAACAAAGAGAAAAAAATATCAGGGTCAAGCCTATATGAACATGTAATTGAGTCACCCAAGTGGCACCTAGGCCAGGGATAGGCAACCTTGGCTCTTTTATGACTCATGGACTTCAACTCCCAGAATTCCTGAGCCAGCCATGAGTCATAAAAGAACCAAAGTTGCCTACCCCTGACCTAGGCTATCCCTGCTTCTTTCTACAACATTTTGTATGTGTTTTTAAGAGCAGTGCCTGAAGTCCATTTAACTGAATGGTCCCTTAGTTCCCATTTGGGTCAGGGGCACCACACCTTTCAAGGTGCTTGCAGACTTAAAGGTGACATCACCATTGCCTGGGGGATGCCTGTGGTGGCTTCTTTCATTTCCCCATCAAAGAGCTGGATTGAATGACAGTAGCTCACCTCACCATGCAGCAGCCCTTGGATCTAGATTAGAACATGGGCTTGCTAACCTCCATCCCCAAGTCCTAACCACATGAGCCACTGCATTCCTGGTCCCTTAGTTACATGTCTGTTTAAGTGTTTATTAGATAGGAGAGGAACAGTTTCTTCTGACTTTCAGTGCATTTATTGAAAACAGCATGGAGCTTGGGATCAGCTGGCTGAATTATGAGAACTATCGCAAGCAACCCTTTTGGTAGTTATTAAGTGACATAATTTTGCCTGGAGAGCCCATAAGCTCTGTTAAAATGTTTTGGGGAAACATGATTGGCAAATGTGCAGCACATTTCAACATTCTTCCGGCACATTCTTAAAGCAGGTACATCTAAACTTGGCTTTCAGATTGGCTTTCAGCCTGCAGGTTCTGGCTGGTGCTGTTCTGAGCAAATTTGCTTGTCTGTAACCATATATTATTTATTTATTATTGGGACTTATACTTATATATACTAATACTTATATATACTCAAATACTGTTGTTCACATGAAATTCCTGATTCAACAAATGTATTTTAAGAACAGTCCTTTTCTTGGACTAAAGGCACCATCCCACAGAGCCATAAAATAATGGTGATGCCAGTTTAATTTTTATTGAAATCCTCCCCCTCTCTTCCACTAACTATAATTCCAGCATTTCAGAGGTTGCTGCAATTATTATTATTATACAAACTTGCTCAATTTTGTGAATGTGCCATGACAGGTGAAAGATGCTGAATGTCAGGTGGGAAAAAAAATCCATTGCCTGATTAAAAATTTCAGGGTAACTATTTAATAATGAGCACATCTGAACATAGATCTTTCACTCAGTCATATTTCACATCATGGGTACTGTAAACTCTCTTCTGATTAAAAGAGCAAGTACATCAGATTTTACCAGCCCCTCCACAAGCCCTGTTATATCTTGCATAGCAATACATCAATGTTCACACATTCAGCGGAACATCAGCAGTACAGGTGTACACTCCTATTGCCACATGCACATACGATCATAGTGCAATAGGGCTGATAGTGTTACCCTGGAGTTGCAGAAGTTGCATGGGCACATCAGTTTATAGCTAGACTTCCCTTTGTTGGGAGCAAAGTAAATAAAACCAAGCCAGAGCCAGAAAACATGGTTTCTAAGGCTATACAGACCTCCCAATTTTGTTTGTGAACATTTACAAACAATGATAAAAGATATACATCCTTTATAACGGGCTTGATAATTATTTATGGATGCTAAACAAGAAGCGAATGTAAGGGGTAGATGTAAGAGGTTCCAAAAGTTCTGGGTGCTCCATTATGGAGGGTTTTAAGAAGAAATTGGACATCCATTTGTCTCCTACCCATCTTTTCCTGAAAATAAGACCGGGTCTTTTTTTTTTGCCTCCAAAAGAGGCACAGGTCTTATTTTCCGTGTGTGTGTGTGTGTGTGTGTGTGTGTGTGTGTGTGTGTGTGTCTTACTCACCTCTGGCACCCACAGCCCAGCCCAGCCGGTCCACTTCTTCTGGGGCTGAAAGAGCAGCTTCATTCTGGCCTGAATTTTGTAGTCAGGCCTTTCTGGAAGGCCTTTGCAGCTGAGTACCGAGCTATGGATTGAATCTAGCTCCGTCCTTGGCTGCAGATGTCTTGCAGAACTAAACTATGGATTGAATCTATAGCTCAGTTCTTGGCTGCACAAGCCTTCAGGAAAGCCCTGTGACTGAGAAACGCAGGCCTGGCTGCAAAACATGCCTCAGAAGAAGTGGGCCAGTGAGGGGAGGCCTGGCTGCAAGGTAGGTGGGTGTGCATAGGGCAGATCCACCCCCACCCCCACCCTAGCTAGGGCTTATTTTTGGGGTAGGACTTATACCCAAAATCAAGCCTGCAAAGGTCCCTTCTAAGTCTGTTATTCTGAAATTCTGTAATGTATGCTAAGCCTATGGACAGTCTTTACCTTGTTGTGGAAATCCACTGGCTCTCTTGGATTTCTAAACTCTTCCTTTTACATAGTACCCATAAGAATTCCAGCTAAGCGCAAGATTAGTTAAAGGCACCGGGCATCTTGCAATTGGTTAGAGCAGGGGTAGGCAACCTCGGCTCTTTTATGACTCATGGACTTCAACTCCCAGAATTCCTGAGTCAGCTGACTCAGGAATTCTGGGAGTTGAAGTCCATGAGTCATAAAAGAGCCAAGGTTGCCTACCCCTGGGTTAGAGGCATTACGCTAGAAACTAGGAGACCCTGAGTTCTGCCTTAGCACAAAGCCAGCTGAGTCAGTTTGAACCAGTCATTCTGTTTCAACCCTAGGAAAAAGGCAATGGTAAAGCACTTCCCAAAAAATGTTGCAAAAAATAAATAAATCACAAGCAACTGTCTACATGGTTGCCAGGTATCAAGACTGACTGATGAAAGTGAACATCCACAGAATTCCAGCATGGTAGGCTGGACAAAGAAATTTTTCTGGGACAAATTATCCCAGAACAAATCAGTGTCAAATCACTTTCACAATACTGCAATATTGTGAAATTATCAGGAGATAATTTCAATTAAGGATTGCTTTCTTTACTCACTATGGATCATTATACACAGGATTGAATCCTGTATTAATTACTATACTATATTTCAATAAGATTCAGATTAAAGAGTTAACTAATATTTTGATAACCAAGGAGGCTTATCCTTTGTTTTTGATAAGCTCCTTCCTTTATTAAATAAGGCTCAGTGAAAGAAATCTAAATCATGCCCATCAGTATTTCAAAAATATAAATATGTTGACATTTGATCCCAATATGTTTTTCACCTCAACTGATTTTTCACAGTTCCTATAATACAAGTTAAACCGATAGGCAACCAACTGTTTGAAAGGCTAATGTGGGAACAAATCATAAAAGCAGCACCAACTCTTTATTTTGCCCATAAATGGTACTTGAATACTCATACATAAGTCTTCATCAGCTCTTGATGCTTTGCAAGCTTTGACCCGAATTGATGTTTTTCTTTGTAATTCTATAAGAATATCTCAGCCTGATTAGCAATTATGCATGATAGCCTATCAAGTAATTAAATTATATACACTGTTCTTCTGGGATGGAAGGATGCTCATGTTTCACAGGATGTCTGCATGAAAAAGTCTGTTGGTCTTGTGCAATTTCTCCCCCTGCACAATTCCTGCTGATGAAGTTATCATGAAGAAAGTCTTATTCTGAATTTCGTATGATTCTAGGTCACAGGTCTGCAACCCGCGGCTCCCAGTCCTGCCATGTGCAGTCAAAAAAAAAAGTGGGACTAAAAAACTTCAATCAATTCAAATATGCAGGGTAGGTGCATATCTCGCCTTGGCTCCACTTTTCAGTCAAACCCTGTTCTGCGCATGCTTGCATGTATGCGCATGCGCACATATTTTTTGCGGCTCCCAGTTTTTCATTTTGTGAGGGAACCGGTTCCGAGTGGCTCTTTCACTGTTTCAGGTTGCTGACCCCTGTTCTAGGTGATCCCATTGCCATAGAAAATCAAATTAGGACCAAAATTGTTGAGATTTTTTTTAAAATCTGAAATAAGATATTTCAAAATTTGAGTGAGGGTAATTCTGCTGAATTCTGATATAGTAACTCATGGCAAATGAAAACGCTGTCTGTTATCATACTACCAATTTAATTGCTTTTACACTAAACACATTACCCATGCTCATTTTGCCTTGCCCAAAAGCTGAAGAATGTTTAAGAACAGACATCCATAGCCAAATGGTTTCATGAAAAGCCTGCTATGCAGTCCAAAATAAGTAGCAGTCAAGATGGTGTCTTGAAAAACCAGAAAAAAAGTGAAAGAAGCTAACGGACATTCAGGTCCTAGAACAATATTTTCCAACCACAGGCTGTTCATATATTTTAGATTATAACCCTTATCACACCCAATTGCACTTAATGCAATTCAAGTCATCTGCAGTGCACCATATTGAGAAAGGCTATCTTGGAGACAAAGACAACTGGTTAGATTAGTGTGGTATATGAAAACTGCAAGGACAGTCAGAAAAAACCAGGAATATGGGAGTGCCTCCACATTTATGTTCATCCATCTAACTTCATTTGGTGAGGCTACCAAAGAAGGACCTTCATCCAAAAGCCATCTTATAATTTGGACAGGTGCAAATGAAAGATACAATGAGCCCAAATCTTTCTGAGCTTTTAAGCTCATCATCAACATTTTTTATTTGGATTTGGAAAAGGCCTAGAAGTCCAAATGCACATCTTATAGTGTAGGAAATTGTCTCTGCTGAAACTCTAACTAAGACAAAAGGCATGTATATTGTTAGTGAGTGGACAATCTTTACTACTGAGCATTGTAAAAATCTGGGTAGAACGTTTACAGTGTATAGCTTTAAAAAAGTGGGTATCTTGCGGTGTAGTCAAAAAAATGGAAAAAGAAGACTTCTAAAGGTTGAAAAAGGGGGATAGACAGCATACTGCCTATTCTGATATTACATTAGTTTGTCACTGCAGAATAGAGCCATCACGTGCTCTTGTTACAATTTTTTCATCTCAAAGCTGCATAAGACAAATAAGATGCTTAGTGCTCCTGTAGTTGGAAAATATATCTTAATTGGCACATAAATATCTCCGCATAGCTTTCAGGAGGAGTTTGTTCTCCCAGCTTGCATCTCCAAACTGATGGTATCTGAGGATGCCCCATCATATTGTAGGCACCTCCAGCAGTGTTTTAATTGCTTACGAATGAAAACTGCACATTCCCTGAAGCCCAAGAGAATGAACTAGGCCAGGCCTAAATATACATTAGTGGGGATGTTGGAAGAGGATTGTCATGTCCAGTTGGAATCTGACAAAGTTGTAAGGAAATCAAAATATTTATAATTTCAATTATAAAGGGGTGGTTCTGATCTACTTTAATTACCTTCACAGATGTTGCTGTGGAAGTTTTAAAGCGCTCTTATCCTGATCTGTGCTGAAGGAAGTCCATCTCAGATCAGCACCTGGATATACAGTTGCTGAGCTCCACAGGTCTCCTGTTCAAACATCCAGCAAGCAAACTGCAGAATTGAGAGACCAAGCCACCTGCACCTAGACCACTATTTTAACAAATGCTCAGAATTTGTCTGTAAATGCATATTGTTAATTTAGAGCCTGCTATTCATTAATTAGAGGCTGAGTGAAAAGTGCCATGGAGCTCTCTGCCATGCTGAAGGTTGCCTCCAGCCCTTGTAAATGATGCTCTGATAACAAGCTGAATCCATCTTCATTATTCGGCCACTCCTGCCTGAGTGCGATCTGCTTCCTATAAAGCAGTGTGTCACTTGGCATGCTAGAATTAAACTTTTATCCAAACCAGATTCTGCCCTCTCACCCCTTTCTTTATTCCTTGAGTTGTTCCAATCTGCCTAAAGAACATCTGATTACCTAACATGCAGAAGAGCAAGAAACCTAACCTCAAATAGTCATCAGATCCCTTGTTCTGGCCCACTGTTTTTCTTCTGCTGAAGGGCTGGGAAATTTCCTCTGCATTTAGACTCTGCATTTATATCAGGCATAGTGTACCGAGTTTTTCATTTTTCCTCTCATACGGTTACAGCTTTAAAAGGTTGTCTGTATTTCCCAGTAGAATACAGGAAATTAATTTTAAATCTGAAGAATAAATATCTTCTTGTTCAAGTTTTTGCAGGCTTGCTCTTTCAAATACATATCACTCACGGCAACCTCAATTCACACAAAACGATTCAGAAGCAGAACAAGGAGGCTCACAGGTAGAGGAGTAAAACTGTTTGTGTAACTCAGTTAATTTTGCTCAGGCTTTCACCGCTCAGCTTCTCTAAATTTCAGTAAACCTCTATTATAGGTTTAAGTTGAATCATCGAGAGTTGAATCAAATCACTGATTTCTTAAATGCATTATTTTTCCTTAAGCTAAGAGCTCAACAAATGAAAGACACCAGCCAACCTTTTCTGGCAGATGGTTTCTGTATGGAGCCATTGCTAGAGATTTTGAATACTACTTGCCTTGGCTGTTAACACATTACAGTATTTACAGGTATTATCTCCTGCTCTCGTGAACCTCGGTTCAGCATTAAGCCTCAGTGAGCAGAACAGATAATTGTTACTCTAATGAGAAAGAGCTCTCCCAAAGTTCAGATATTTAAAAGACTTGTCTACATGGCAAAAGAAAAGAAAATGAAACGTACTAGAAATAGCTGAAAATATTCAGACATTTAACTGTGGAATAGTGCTAATAAACCCTGATGATTAGATTAGAGAATATACTTTTTTTTTTACTCTGGTGGAAGATAGTAATTGCCAGTTAATGGATACAATATTATAAAGAGCAGATCAGTGGCTGCCTGAATCCAGCAGCGCCCATGCCATTTGGATTTTAGTATAGAAATGGTTCTCTAGTCATTGTAGAAAGAAAAAAATTGAAAACGTGAAGGCAGTGTGTACATAAGAATCTGTATACAAAAAATTTAGTTATTTGAATTGATCCAAGATCTGTGACTCACACTTTTCTTTTGCTCTTTTCCATTGCATGTTATTATTATTTTCTGTTGTTAAAAACAATTGCCAAATATTTTATGAAAATTCTGTGGGCATCTTTTCAAGGACGATATGCTTCTTTGGGTTAAGGTGGGACTGAGAAAAGAATTTAGTCTTTGAGCATTTACCTCATAACGCTGCAGAAGGTAAATCCAACATTTGAGGGGAAAGGGGAAATACAGTATTTTTTTTAAAGAAAAAAACAATTTACCCCATTTTTTATTCACCATAATCTCAGAGTAAACTAGCTAAGCCCACAAAATAAAATATTCCACAGAAAAGTTATTCTCCCTGTTTCAGAGGGTAAACAAAAACAGCACTGTCAAATGCCTAAGGATGTTTACTCATATAGTAGGGCTATATAGTACTATCCTTCTCATCTTTCCTATTATCTTCTATTGATATCTATGATTATCAGTTTGTTGTATGTACATTGAGAACTTATACACTGGAGACAAATTCCTTGTGTGTCCAATAACACCTGGCCAATAAAGAATTCTATTCTATTCTATTCTATTCTATTCTATTCTATTCTATTCTATTCTATTCTATTCTATTCTATTCTATTCTATTCTATTCTATTCTATTCTATTCTATTCTATTCTATTCTATTCTATTCTATTCCATTTTCACGGGTGAATGTCAAAGGAAGGAAGGAAGGAAGGAAGGAAGGAAGGAAGGAAGGAAGGAAGGAAGGAAGGCCGGCCATAGGCCCTTTCCCCTGGGAAATCAAAGTTATAAAACTTCACAAAATCAATGGTTTCTGCCACAACCCATTAAAGGAGCTCAATGATTATATATTAAATTGCATTAATAGGGCCTTTGTTTTTAGTTCAGCAGGTATATTATTTATTATAGGCCTACATTACCCATGTATACAGTCTATGTATGCCTGCACATGAAAGAGAAAATATGTAGCCAAGATTCATGACAGCCATCTCCAAATGTAGTTGTGAATATTGCGCTGAAGTCAGATGTGTTCAGAAATTGTTCAGGTAGGAACATTTAATTCTCAGATGTCTCCAAACTCCATTTTTTGGTATCTTCTCTACATCTCCCCACAACACTTCCTTTCTCATTAAAAATAAAACAACCTGGAGACCCTTAACTCTATTTAAAAACTAGGTGAGGAAAATGGAGACCCTTAACTCTATTTAAAAACTAGGTGAGGAAAGCATATGTACTGACTGTCAGGTTCACAAATGTGAACAAAACTTTGCCCAGGTAAAGTGACATGTACGTGCAGTGGCGTAGCGTGGGTTGTCAGCACCCGGGGCAAGGCAAGCACCGCATGCCTGGCACCCCCCCTCCACAGTGGGCGGCGACCCAGCGGCTCGGATCGGATTCGCACAGCCAGCACTGCAGTGAGAGAGAGTGAGTGAGCCAGGCAGGGGCAGAGAGCTGCAAGTGCGAGCGCCCCCCCCAGATGTTGCGCCCGGTGCGGCTGGCCCCCCCCTGCACCCCCCACGCTACGCCACTGTGTACGTGGGTGTGCACCTGAGGGAGGGCAAAGGAATAGGAGGAAAAACTGGTTGGAATCAGGTGGCATCCCAACTATAAACAAAACAGAATGAGTGTTCTACCACATGCCTTCTCTCACACTCAGCCGCTCATTTTTAATGAAGACTAGCATTTTTTAAAGTTCAAAATTAGCTTCATTTCTGTAACTGTCTTCTTCACAGTGACAGATTCAGCTGATCAGATTGATGCCGGAGCCTAAAGGAACAGGGTTGGAAAAGGATGCACAATCTTGACTATCTTCTGTTGGGTCTACTCCAATCATACTAGTGAGAGATTAGAGGTGATTCTTGTGAAATTGCGTCAACACAAGTAGACTTTTAAGTGTTCACTTGGTCAATTAAGAGCAGACACATCTTTCTTAGTTGTCCTATAGTTCCTTTCTTGTGGTAAAAACATTTTGGACAGCTGTAACACTGGATGCTTGCCATCTCCATTGGATTGCTACAAACCTGTATCTGAAGCAGGGGTCTTCAAACTTGGCCCTTTTATGACCATTCCTCAGCCAGGCTGAGGAATTCTGGGAGTTGAACTCCACAAGTCATAAAAGGGCCAAGTTTGAAGACCCCTGATCTAAAGTATCAATGTATGACAAGAAACGTAGGTCAGAATTTAGTCTCCTGTACACTGGATTGGTACGTAAAGCTTCTTCAGCTCCTCAACAATGCTTTTTGGTATTTTGGCATCAAAATTATAGCTTTTTTGTGGTGACATTTATAAGAACGTGCACCTCAGTAGGGAAATGGAGTATAAAACATCCATAATACCTATTGCCCCTAAACAAGAGCATAGTTCCTTTTAAAACTATAATGACATTGTTTGTTATATAGCATAGACTTTCTTCTGATTTGATTTCTTGATGACTTGCTGTGTAGCACAGATGCTTCAGCTCTGCAAAACCTGTAGAACAATTGGTTCTCAGAGTGACAAGTGTTCTGAAAACTGTTATATAAAAAGCTATCTGTAAGGCTTTCTTTTATCAGTGAAGAAACCTTCCTCTTTGCTAGTTCATAGAAAAACTGTTAGGAAACAGTATCAGAAAGTTGTCACCCCAATGTGTACAAGCTATATTGTTATAAATTGAAAATAGCTCACTTGTGGAATTATTTCCAGCAATCCCTTTTACTTCAGTATATCTTGCTAAAGAGGATTTTGTCTGGAAAATTCAATTTTTGGGTAGGCAGCTGGGATGACATCTGGCCAGATTAACTATTAACTGTTAATCTGGCTAAATATTATCCCAGCTGTCTAACCAAAACTGGCCTTCCAGCTGTTGGCTATATCATCCCCATCCACCAAATAGTTTCTTTCATGGGTCAGAAGGGAGAATGGGATCGTCATCCATTGTTCCATCTCTATGCTCCTGCTTTAGTTTCATAAACAGGTAAAAACTGGAATAACCAAAGGCCATTAGCTCTGGGATTGCTCATGCTAACAGTCCACAATATTGTTTCCAGTGGCTGTGGAAGATTCTGTGCCTTTTGATATATAGACATAGAATATTTTGCTGATATTTAAGTCCTCTGTCCTATCTTTTTGCTGTTCTTATTTTTGCCTGTTTTTGCAGCACTTTTGCCAGTTAAATATTTTTGAGCTTTATTTATTTATTATTTATTTATTTATTCGGTTTATATACCGCCCTACTCCTGAAGGACTCAGGGCGGTTTACAAGGCAAAATTTAAAAACAATACAATATAAAATTAAAATAAAATTAAATTAAGTCTAGCCCCAAAAAATTAAAATCACAATTTAAAAACATTAAAACCCCTCAGTCAAGACCAGATAGCTCAGAGCCAGGTTTTTAGGTCCCAGCGAAATGAACGAAGGTCGGGGGCAGTCCGGAGTTCCACTGGCAGTTGATTCCATAGGGCAGGTGCGCCCACAGAGAACACCCTCCCACTGGGGATCGCCCGTTGGCAATCCTTGACCGGCAGTACCCTGAGGAGGCCCTCCCTGTGGGAGTGCACAGGACGATGGAAAATTGACGCTGGCAGCAGGTGCTCCCTCAGATAATCCGGGCCCATGTCATTTAGGGCTTTATAGGTCATCACCAGCACCTTGAATCTCACCCGGAGGGCAACTGGAAGCCAATGCAGCTCGCGGAGAAGAGGTGTTACATGGGAGTATCGGGAGACTCCCATCACAACTCGCGCGGCTGCATTCTGCACCAGCTGAAGCCTCCAAGTGGTCCTCAGGGGCAGCCCCATGTAGAGAGCATTGTAGTAGTCTAGCCGGGAGGTCACGAGCGCATGGGTGACTGTGATACTTAATAAACATACAACTACATTTTTGTTAGTTGAACTGAGTGTTGTACATGCCTGCTTTGAACTGGATATAGGGACTGACTGGGAGTATGCTGGGTGCAAACTAAATTGGAAATTACCCTGGTAATATTTACAACATCAGTGACAAATCACAACAGTCATTACATGTAGTAGATACTTCCCAGGTGGCCTATAGATACAAATGGAAAGATTGGTGCCTATCAATGCACTGTAAAGCAGCTGACTCATGATCCCTACATTTGATCATGGCACTGAGAAAAAGACTTTAGCAAGGTTTCTTTCCTGTTTAGATTGTAGCTTGTCTCAACTATTTTTAGATTTTGGTCTATTTGCCAGCTGGGTGAAAAACACCATGTAGACAGGTAGAAAGGTTGGGGTTTAATTAAGGCACCTATATGCAGTTAAATATATTCTAACCCTTGGGAGTTTGTTTGTTTTTTTACTAGAAAGAGTTGCACCAGCTCCATGCCTTCCCCCCCACCCGGCATCTAACTAACCTAACTGATAGTTGTTTTTACTAGGTTATTACTAAGATACTCTTCTGCATTTCTATTGGGAAAACCTGGACCCAATATCCATCTAGCACTCCCTTTGATGTGCCCAAATTCCTAGCCTTCCCTTTCTTTGACTTCTGCTTCACCAGGACCTTCCTTTAGGTTTAGAGAGTTGGAGAATGACAGTAGCCTAGTCCTAACAAAGTAATACACACTTATATGAAGAGCTTCTTATAGTTCCTTAATTGTTTCAATTGCTTCCTTACCTATTCTACACAATTGCCAAACTTAATCACTGCTTTGTTATGTTAACTCTTTTAGATAATTTTACTGCACTTTCCCTTTCTTGCCCCTAACCTATAGAGGAGGGGGGAAAGTGGGTAACATTACTCTTTTCCTCAAATCTCCTGCATTTTGGTTATGCTTCTTGGTGTTGTTATTCCTGGTCTATCTTTTTCAACGTAGCTCCAGTCCTTCCATAACAGCTAATCCATTCTGCTGATCTCCCTTCCCAATTCTGCTTGTTTTTGCTGGATCTTCAATTGCACATTCCTCCTTCCACCAGGGATACTTCTCCAACTACCCTACTTAGCTTTGCTCCAGTGACGTAGCGTGGGTTGTCAGCACCCGGGGCAAGGCAAGTAATTTGCGCCCCCTAACCGCACCGCACGCCTGGCACCCCCCCTCCACAGTGGGCGGCGACCCGGCGGCTCGGATCGGATTCGCACAGCCAGCACTGCAGTGAGAGAGAGTGAGTGAGCCAGGCAGGGGCAGAGAGCTGCGAGTGCGAGCGCCCCCCCCAGATGTTGCGCCCGGTGCGGCCGGCCCCCCCTGCACCCCCCATGCTACGCCACTGCTTTGCTCCAGAGGTTTCAATCACTATAGTGCTTTGCTACATTACGGTCCACATAGAACCATCCGAAAGTTAATTTTTTCTTGACAAATCTGCCCTTTATAAATCTTGTACTAGCAGGCAGACAAGACTGCATATAGGTGCCTTAATTAAACCCCAACTTTTCTACCTGTCTACATGTTGTTTTTCACCCAGTTGACAAATAGACCAAACTAACAATAGTTGAGACAAGCTACAATCCAGTCTCAATCATGGAAGCTGAACCTTTATGTTTGTCTCAAGGCAAAATCCTTCCTTTTTAAGTTTCCCTTTTTGAATCTACTATTCCACAATGACTAACCTCTGCTCCATAATTTGCCGAAGCGTATCCTGCTTGTACTATTGCCCTCTTGTTATGAAGTTCCTGCATCAAAAACTATACAGCTGCAAGGAGGAGATATATAAACTGATGCAAGACAGTCTCTTCCACTTTTTTCTTTCAGGTCCTTTTCCCCAGCTGTAACCATTTACTGTATTTTCTACATCTGGTAGACAGGCCATAACTTGTGATGATGCTTGGTGGGTATAATATTGGTTCTTTATTAAACTCTGATGATACCTACATTTAGTTATCTCATACTGAAGAAGTGTGACATCGTTCACATTCTCAGAATCCCCAAATACCTTGCTATGAGACTTGAAGAAGTACTTGTCTAGGTCAGGGGTCCTCAACCTTGGCAACTTTAAGACTTGTGGACTTCAACATCCAAAATTCTGGGAGCCAAGGTTGAGGACCCCTGCTCTAGGTGCTCCAATTAAGGGGAAAAAATCAGAAAAAAAGAGAAAAAAAGAGAAAGTAATCTGTCTACTGCTATGGTTTGTATAGGCTAGGCTTGGCATGACCTGCCAACTGCAGAAAAACCAAATAGACTCATCCTTGTTGTCTTCTGTTCTTAGACTCAGGATATGAGCATGTCCTGGACTTCAGACTCAACAGTATGAGGTTCCAGGTCCTAATATTGGTCTTTTTCCATATCATGCAAGCCAAAGGGGACACATAGCATTGCCAACCTTCAATACTGATAATTAAGAAAAAACTATCTCAGTGTAGCATTTATTTGCAGGCATACTCTTGCCGATACACAATAGGGTGCTTTAAATGCCTGATTCCTATTTGGCTGTAACTTGAGAAACCACTAAACATTATTGACCAACCACTTTCAATTTGAAATCTATAATCCAATTCTAGTAATGAAAGTTTGTCAGGAAAAAATCCTCCCTCACGCATCATCCTTGCACCCACATTAAAAGGTGAGAAAACACACAAAGATGGGTTGAAGCCAGAGGGAAGAACTGTCAACTCTTTTTCTTGGTTCCTGTCCTTTGTGATATTCAGGCATGGAATTAGACTACATTCTGCTTGATTGAAACAGGCAGTCTCAAGATGAACTTTTCTGAAATTTATCAGAAGGATTATCTGGACTCTTCAGGTAAGTGCTTTTTATGGTTAATGTACTACAGTACAAAGAAAACCATTTCGTTCTCCTTTCAGATCAGAAAGCTTATATTTTGTGGTACCCTGCCACCAAGTACAATGCTGCCACTGAAATGGAGGTCAAATGTGAAGGGCTTTTTGTGTTGTTGTCATTGTGAGCATATAGCAATGAAAGAACTGTTTAAATTTTTGTTATTATTATTCAAATGAAAACCGTGTTCCACCATCTGAATCTCAGCCCCCTGATTACACAGGGGGAGGAAAGCACTCTGCTGTGTAGGGCTCTATTATCTAATATTGCTCTTTGAAAGGGAGAAAAAAAGCTAGAAGAAAACTTAGCTAGAAGAAAACTTTGATCCAAGTCAGGTCAAGGTGACTTTTGCAAAGGTTAAAAGCTATTCTGAAGGGCTGCACTATCCATAAAGGCAAATGAAATTATATTTAAAGACTGATGGAAGAAAAGCAATAATTGAGATAAACTGCTACTGGTTCAGCACAGATATCCTGATATTAAAAATAGAGAAATGGAAAGCCTTTCAGATCAGCTGTCACATCCAAGAACATTCAGCTTTTCATTACGTTTGCAACAATTATGTTTACTTTTTAATGTTTAGCAAGCCTTTGGAGGCTGAACTCTTAGTGTTCAGTTAAGCATTTCTGTAATAACCTGAGGGGAACATTGTGATTTTGAATCTTCAGTTTGCAGCTATCCACTGTGACCTAACCTGCTGCCTGCATCTATAATATCCCAAGCTTTTATCATGGAAAGAATTAGGAGGTCTCAATCAAATGCATTGTGAATTCATACAATCCATATTATCATCTGGGTAATGATTGTGCAGGGCATATGTAGTTATACATACACAGAGAAAGAGAAAACTGAGTCTCAAAACATCTTACTTCTAGTCTGTGGTTTGCCATTAATGGAAGAAACAATTGGTATATTGCAGCAGTATTGAACATAAAACCTATGGTACCACATATGATAAATAAAACTTGTCAATTTAAGTGCAGGATAACTGGGTCAAGGAATCTATTGTGGCCTAGACAGTCAAGTAATGAAAGCAACACAAGAGAAGAGTTGATTGCAGAATTTTGATTAGCTCACATCTCCCTGGCATTACAAGAAGTAGAGCTAGGGAAATAAAGAACCTGGATTGCAGCCAATACACCAGTATTCAGCTTTGAGATTTGTATTGGCTCCTCCTTCAAAGATATTACTCTTATTGAAACCAATGCTGCAGGTGCTTCCACCAGTTCCAAGATGGAATCAATGTGCCACAAAGTCATTTAGCTTTTCATTTGCAAGCAAAACTTTGTAGGGCCTCTGAGAGGCTGAATGTAATAATTAAATGATTCATTTTTCTGAGTTGGAAGCATGGATTCATATATATATATATATATATATATATATATATATATATATATAT
Source organism: Vipera berus (assembly GCF_964194415.1). Lineage (NCBI taxonomy): Eukaryota > Metazoa > Chordata > Lepidosauria > Squamata > Viperidae > Vipera > Vipera berus. Next base: position 81,752,187 of record NC_138204.1, read on the forward strand.
ATATATATATATATATATATATATATATATATATATATATATATATATATATATATATATAAGTAAAGGTAAAGTAAACGACTAGCACGCATGTGCGGTTCCCCCGCACATGCGTGCTAGTCGTTTCCGACTCTAGGGGCCGGTGCTCATCTCCGTTTCAAAGCCAAAGAGCCAGCGCTTGTCTCCGTTTCAAAGCCGAAGAGCCAGCGCTTGTCCGAGGACGTCTCCGTGGTCATGTGGCCGGCATGACTAGACGCCAAAGGCGCACGGAACGCTGTTACCTTCCCACCGTGGTGGTCCCTATTTTTCTACTTGCATTTTTACGTGCTTTCGAACTGCTAGGTTGGCAGAAGCTGGGACGAGTAACAGGCGCTCACTGTTACGCGGCACTCGGGATTCGACCCGCCAAACTGCCGACCTTCTGATCGACAAGCTCAGTGTCTCAAACCTATTAGTTTTCATCAGTCAGCCATACCCTTCTGAGATTCGAATCTGGGCTGATTGCACATTAGGCAGTTGTTTTTACCTTGAGCCACAGGATCTCTCTCGCTTTGCTAGCAGAGAAGCTAATAAGTTTGAAACTAACAAGTTTGAAATGCATATTAGTCTCCCTTAATTCTTTGTTAGCAATTTAAAATTTACACAAATATGAGCTGTCACCGGTGTGACTAATGCCTGTCGATGGCCTTCAGGATAGGCTGACACAGGAGATAAAGATTTGTCCCATGTTTGGGGCCTAGCAAGGTAATCTAAGAGTTAACAAGCATTTGTCATGTATATATATATATATATATATATATATATATATATATATATATATATATATATATATATATACATATACATACACACACACATACATACATGTATATATATATATATATATATATATATATATATATATATATATATATATATATATATATATATATATACACACACATACATACATGTATATATATATATATATACATGTGGAAATCATGTAAGACTGTATTTATGCCTTAATAACATGAGAAATATCCTAACTTATTTTTTCTCACATAGGATCATGAACAGAATGCTGAGCTAATTCACTAAGTCTGAGGGGTAGATAAGATCAGCACACAAATCATTTTCCTACATGAAAGTTTTAATCATGGACTTTCTGATTCCTGATAGCCACTGATCGTGTTATGACTCATTCTATATGATGAATATATCTCAAAGATTCACTTGGGATCACTAATGGCTAGAATGAGCCAATTATGGACATTAATAATCAACATAAAGCCTGATAAACTTAATTATCTAAATTAAACTTGTCTAGTCCAAATATTAAAAGGGAGTTGACCCCAGGCTTTTAATGAATGAACCTTTATTGTCAAAGTACAACCATGTATACATTGAGATTGGCTGAGCCTCCCTTCGTGCCCCCACCCGCAACTTACAGTGACACAAACCCTCCATCTTATTACACCATGTGAGCTAATTGCACAACGCACCAGCCTCGCAAGTCAATCATGCATAAAGTTTATAAAATTATTTCCCGTTCAAAAGCCTAACAGCCCATGGATAAAAGCTGTTCTTCAGCCTGTTGGTACGGCTGGCTATACTCCTATATCTCTTACCCGATGGTAGGAGAGTAAAGAGATACCGTCCAGGGTGTGAGTCATCCCTGAGAATTTTCCTCACTCTTCCAAGGCAGCAAAAATAAAGCACTTATTTTAAAACATTCTTATGATTTGCCATATCTGATGGCTATACAACAGCACAACTGATAATTGGATGCTACTCTAGATGGATTAACTGGATACCTGGTTTAATTTGAAACAAAACATTTTTAAAGAGCTCATGTGATCTATAATAAAAAGTACAATTCAACCAAGGCAGTGATTATGGGTTGTTCTTTTTTTTTTTTACTGTATTGGCTTCTTGAAAAACTGTAATACTTAACATTTCTTAAATTATCTCTGTGCCTTCATTATTTCATATCACTCTTATATTTCCTCCCTTAAAACCCGATGGACTCAGACACTTACTAATATTTCTAAATAGGGTTTAATTTGGTTCAATGTGAGGTTAAATGGAAATTCACACAGAGCTATAAAACTCACTGCCGTGGTTGATGTGTTCTTGCTCCCTTCTCCTCTTCTGTGTTGCAAAACTATAACTGGTTTAACCTTCAGTTTAGAAAACACCACAGTTTATAGGTTACAGGCAAAGTTGGGGAATTTGCCCCTAGTCAAATTGTGTTTAAGCATAAGTAAACACTTATATAATATGTTAAATATTTGGATGCAAAAAGTAGGCCAAGAGAGAGAGGGGGGGGGGGAGAGAGAGAGAGAGAGAGAGAGAGAGAGAGAGAGAGAGAGAGAGAGAGAGAGAGAGAGAGAGAGAGAGAGAGAGAGAGAGAGAGAGAGAGAGAGAGAGAGAGAGAGAGAGAGAGAGAGAGAGAGATATGACACTTTCCTTTACCATGAATAGGCCTACATGTTCTATATTCTCAATAGACTTCTAGTTAAGGCTGCAGGGTAAAAACCGATACAATTATCTTCCTGGTTCCAGATAGCACATTGATTTATCCTACTGAATCAGATAAAACTATGATGCTTTCAGGTCAGCTTAGTCTTTGCATGGAGAACCATCACTCTAAGATTGTCGAGATTTTACTCAGTTCATGTTGTTTCCAGTCTGACTGCTGTCTCTTAATTTTGCCTTCCCTAGAAACCTCAGCTGGATTTGTTTCCCAAACATCTACCGTACTTCTTAAAAGGGCTGTTACACATTGTGCAAAATTGATCAAGAAAGCCATTCTCTCTTGAACTAGACTGGGTTTAGTGTCTAAAGATTGAAACGATACACAAGGTGACTAACCAACTAAACAGAAAGTCAGTTTAGTGTAGTGGTTAATGTACCAAGCTAGCAACTGGGAGATGATGAATTCTCTGTCCCACCTTAGGCATGAAGCCAGCTAGATGACTTTGGGCCAGTCATTCTGTCTCAGCCTTAGGAAGGAAACTATGGCAAACCACATTTAAAATCTTGCCAAGAAAACTGTAGGAGTAAAAAAACTGACTTGAAAGCATAAAAAAACAACCCACTAAACAAATAAAGGAAATTAATTATAACAAATAGAACGTGAAGTGAAGTGGGCCTTAGGAAAGCTGAACAACAACAAAGCTAGTGGAGGTGACAGTATTCCAGCTGAGCTATTCAAAATCTTAAAAGATGATGCAGTAAAAGTGCTGCACTCAATTTGCCAGCAAATTTGGAAAACTCAACAGTGGCCACAGGATTGGGAAAGATCAGTTTACATTCCAATTCCAAAGAAAGGCAGTGCCAAAGAATCTTCAAACTATTGCACCATTTCACTCATTTTACATGCTAGTAAACTTATGCTTAAAATCCTACAAGCTAGACTCCAGCAGTATGTGGATCGAGAAATACCAGAAGTACAGGCACGATTTTGAAGAGGCAGAGGAACTAGAGATCAAATTGCCAACATACGCTGGATCATGCAGAAAGCTAGGGAGTCCCAGAAAAACATGTACTTCTGCCTTTGATTGTGTGGATCACAACAAACTGTGGCAAGTTCTTAAAGAGATGGAAGTACCAGACCATCTTATTTGTCTCTTGAGAAACCTATATGCGGGTCAAGAAGCAACAGTGAGAACTGGACATGGAACCATTGATTGGTTCAAAATTGAGAAAGGAGTCCGGCAAGGCTGTATACTGTCGCCCTGCCTATTTAACTTATATGCAGAGCACATCATGAGAAAGGCAGGACAAGATGATATGCAGATGATACGACTCTAATTGCAGAAAGTGAAAAGGAATTAAAGAGCTTCTTGTTGCGGGTGAAGAAGGAGAGCGCAAAAGTTGGCTTGAAACTTAACATTAACAAAACCAAGATCATGGCATCTGGCCCTCTCAAGTCCTGGCAAATAGATGGAGAAGAAATGGAGGTAGTGACAGATTTTATTTTCCTGGGCTCCAAGATCACCGCAGATGGGGACTGCAGCCAAGAAATTAAAAGACACTTGCTCTTGGGGAGGAAAGCCACGGCAAATCTAGACAGCACACTAAAAAGCAGAGACATCACCCTGCCAACAAAAGTGTGTATAGTCAAGGCTATGGTCTTCCCAGTTGCAATGTATGGCTGTGAAAGTTGGACCATAAGAAAGGCTGAGTGCCAAAGAATTGAGGCCTTTGAACTATGATGCTGGAGAAGACTCCTGTGAGTCCCTTGGACTGCAAGGCATTCAAACTGGTCAGTCCTAGAGAGATCAACCCTGACTGCTCTTTAGAAGGCCAGATCCTGAAGTTGAAACTCAAATACTTTGGCCACCTAATGAGAAGGAAGGACTCACTGGAGAAGAGCCTAATGCTGGGAAAGGTTGAGGGCAAGGGAAGAAGGGGACGATAGAGAATGAGGTGGCTGGATGGAGTCACAAAAGCAGTAGGCATGAGTTTAAATGGACTCCAGAAGATGGTAGAGGACAGAAATGCCTGGAGGAACATTGTCCATGGGGTCGCGATGGGTCGGACAGGACTTCGCAGCTAACAACAACAACAACAATAAAATTATAACAAAATTGTGTAATTTTATATGCATGCATAAATACTTCAAAAGAATGAGCGAATCTGAAATAAAAGTACAAGTTTTATTTTAGTGGAGAAGACCGAACGGGCAATACTATACCAGTTAATAAGTTGTTTTAAACACACACACGCACACACACACACACACACACACACACACACAAACACCATAATATTTTCCCTCTCTTTTTCTAAAGGTAAAGGTAAATGTTCCCCCGCACATTTGTGCTAGTCGTTTTCAACTCTAGGGGCAGGTGCTCATCTCCGTTTCAAAGCCGAAGAGCCAGCGCTTGTCCAAGGACGTCTTCATGGTCATGTGGCCGGCATAACTAGACGCCAAAGGCGCACAGAACGTTGTTACCTTCCCACCGTAGTGGTCCCTATTTTTCTACTTGCATTTTTACGTGCTTTCGAACTGCTAGGTTGGCAGAAGCTGGGATGAGTAACAGGCGCTCACTCTGTTATGCGGCACTCGGGATTCAACCCGCCAAACTGCCGACCTTCTGATCGACAAGCTCAGCGTCCTAACCCACTGAGTCACCGCGTCTCTTTTTCTACTAGATCTCAAAAAAAAAGGAAAGTCATTGCTTATGCAAAATTTTTGATAACCTAACTGGCAGAATAGTTATTCAAATTTTCAAGCTTTTAAATGCGGAAGATCAACCTAGCTATCCACATAAATAATTTTGACATGATAAGTATGTGAATGCGATGATAACTGATAAGTGAAGCAATTACTTTGCCTTTTTTGGGGGGAGATTATATTAAATGAAGATTCTGATAGATTAATGAAAAGAGACAAAGCAGACAAAAAGGCAGCTGTAGAGCTTTTGGGCCCTCTGTTATCTCTATTATACTATATTGAAATAGAGTTGCTATCACTAGTCATGTAACTTCTGCCTTCCAAGAGTGAACAATGAATAAATTGTCACTAGATGGTAACTGATAAATTGGGATTGGCAGTGTTTTGTTTTTAAAGAAGAGTAAATAAAAACATTGGCTGCCCCATGGTAGACCTTTCATGTAATAGTTTTGAGAAGCTTTGTTGTGTTTGTCATATGCTAGGTCAGCATTCATTTATGTCTGAACTGTTCCTTGCTAGACTATCTTATTCTATTCTTTACTTTGTCTCATAAATATATTCTTTTCAAGCAATGAGATAGATAGATAGATAGATAATAGACAGAAAGACAGATACAGATAGATAGATATAGAGACACAGTAGGTAGATAGACATATATTGCTATTTTTATTGATACATATTTTTAATTTGTGACTGAAAAAATATAATAAAATGGTCATAAACTGAATATTTTAAATTTTTAAAATTAATGCTTAAATGTACATTTGTGATGCCAGCAGACAATCTTTCAAAGTTCAAGGTAACTTTTAATTCATTTCATTTCAATTGGTTGTTTTTGTTTTCGACAGCAAGGGCACCCTGGATTTTGGGGGAAGTGGATGGGGTCAAAGTTAGTGGTTTGAAGAGGGCAGTGTTATTAGATTATTCATATTGACATTGTTATGCATTTTGATTCTTTCCTAAGGGTTAAATGGCAATTTTACGTTTCCCCCCTTACCTAGATACATTGGAAACATGAGATAAAGTACCAATTTCTTGACAGGTTGATCAGAACAGGGACTAAGGGATACAAAAAAGTGGTTTGGGGACCTGTGAACTGTGAGTTGTCTGCCTTGTTTTAGGAAATACAAATGAAAAAGTGCATTTGTGGGAAAATATATTAAAAATAAATTAAGAATCATACATTTTCAGGTACATATTGCCTCAGGATTCAGAATACATTCATGTAAAGGGTAGAACTGTTTGCATATAATTCTGAAGACTGGATTGAAACTGTATTCAGGATTTAATACTAAAAGTATACAATCCTGGATTTTCTAAAGTGCTTGGATGAGAGACAGATTGCACATATAGCTAATGAGCAACATAGAAAAAAGCCAATTTTCAATGAAACCACAGTAGGGGGTTTATTTAGTTATCAAATGTTATGGACACCCATCTCACAAAAGCTGGCATACAACAATTAGTCAAAACAACAAATAAGTAAAAACAATCATTACCCACCCCCAAAAAATGTAAAAAAAACCAATCCAGAAGGCACAAAAATGGGGGGGGGGAGTCTGAAGGGGCGGATCGGTTCCATGTACTATGAGTAGATCTTGAAGCAGTAGGCGTGAGCCTAAATGGACTCCAGAAGATGGTAGAGGACAGGAAGGCCTGGAGGAACGTTGTCCATGGGGTTGCGATGGGTCGGACATGACTTCGCAACTAACAACAACAACAACAAGTAGATCTATCATATCATTTACAATATCAGTTTGTAGAATCCAAGTCCCCCAGAGAAAGTGTAACTTAGAAATGCTGTTCCCCTTTCAGTGCACTGATGGCAAGGAGATCTAAGACTGAGAATACTAACACCAGTGAAGGCTTGAAAAGGAAAGACCCTGAAGTGCTAATCCCACAAGGAAAGGCTATCTTGGGCACTGCAAATAGAATATCTGAAGGGCAGAGAGAATGGTTTTACTAAGGCTACCACATAAATTCATGTGTTCTGTACCAGCCTACTACCGGCCCTGCAGAAAAGGCAGGGACAACCCCTTTTACAAAACGGCAAGAGGCTGGAACTAAGCCTGCCAAATTTATTAACATAAAACAGAGCAAACAGAGCAAAGAGAGCAAACACGAACCATGAAACAGGAGCTATTCAAATGGTTGCCTTCAGCAAACCAGCCCTCCCACATATTCCCCTTTTAAACAGTTCAGGGCGTGGCTTCTCTCTGCCTCCTTCCAAGGTGCCCCATTGCCTTCCTCTGTTTACTCCTGATTGACTGCCTCCTGCGTCGGGCGTCCTTGAACAGGGCCAGCTGTGGGTCATCTTCATCCACGCTGTCAGGCTCACACAGCTGGGTCTGCGTCGTGACCAGATGGGGGGGGGCCTGGCTGAGGGCTCTGCGGAGCCTCAATACTATCCTCAGCAAGGTCTCCAACACCCCCCTCCTCCTCCTCTGAATCATCCAACCCAACTGCCGAACCCACAGGCTGACCCTGAATCACAACATCATGGCAGAGGCAGGAATGAAATCAGGGACCTACTGATTCATAGCCCATTCCTCTGATGCTTTAGAGGGTAATGTTGGATGTAGGCTCTAATAGTCAGAGAAGCCTTAATCCACCTCTGCCTTGCTTCTTGTCACAAACAGTTACTAAGCAGTGTCAAAACGATGCAGTGCTGTATGCATCACAATCCATGCATTTTTTTGAACTCAATATGGTGTTTTTTTTAAAAAAAAACACCCTATACTATATTGCCATTCATATTAGCAATGTGCAAATCTTTTCACTTCCAGGTTATATGGGGAGCGGGGAGAGGGGAGAACGGAGGGAGACGTAGAGAAAACCAGTTTAACATAGTGGTTAAGGGTACAACAACAACAGAAACTAGAATTCTAACCCCATTTTGGGTACAAAGCCAGCCAGCTGATCTTGGGCCAGTCTTTCTCTTTTAACAATAGGAAGAAAACAGGGCAAACTACTTAAAATCATACAAAAGAGTGGCTTTTAAATTTCTTTCCAATGTGGGTCTGGCTTGAAATATACAATTAGAACTTGAAGCCATTCCTTTCATTCCTCATGTGTTGAGATTCTTTTATTTAGTCAGAAGTAAAAGAATTATATACAGTACAATAGTTCTTTAAGGCACTTTCACAACCAATTCCATTCTATATAATTCTATGAGGATTTAATTTCTGGCATGAATAATAGCAGTGAGCATGAACCTTACATTGGCTTTATCTGTACCTTATGTGTAAAATTACAGATTTTTGTTTCCTTATTTTAGTTCTTTGAAATTATAATTGGCAGCACGCTAGGATGAATGTCACTTGAGATCAATTAATCAAACAGCAAGGATCTAACTGAGATAATTTACCTATAACAGGTTTTGAACTGTATGGCAAAAATAGCTACCTAATCTAATGGGACTTTTAGTATGAGTAGATATACTCACTTACTTGAGAGCAAGCATCATTTAATATAATGAGAATAATTTTGAGCTATAGAATTCTACTGCCAAACTTTTTATATTCCAGCATTGAAACTGCCCAATTTTATGCTCTGTGTCACTGAAGAAAAAATGGTTACTTGGAAATAAAGGTAGTCCTTGACTTACGACCACAATTGAGTCCAAAATTTCTGTTGCTAAGCGAAACATCTGTTAAGTGAGTTTTGTCCCATTTTACAACCTTTCTTAGCACAGTTGTTAAGTGAATCACTGCAGTCGTTAAATTAATAATCCAGCTGTTAAGTGAATCTGGCTTCCCCATTGACTTTTCCTGCCAGAAGGTTGCAAAAGGTGATCACATGACCCTGGGGCGGGACACTGCAACCATCATAAATATGAATCAGTGGCCAAGCATCTGAATTTCAGTCATGTGACCATGGAGATGCTGCAATGATCATAAGTGTGACAAATGCTTATCACTGTTTTCAGTTCTGTTGTAACTTTCAATAGTCACACAACAAACTGTTGTAACTTGAGGACTTCCTGTGTTGTATTTAGAAAGGGAATATGAAGATTCAGATTTTCTTTTAGTTACAATGACTCCCTGGATGATTTTCAATCACTTACTCTCAGTCCAATTTACCTCACAGGTTGTTCTGGGGAGAAACAGAAAAAGGGAGTACTATATGTTGTTGTTAGCTGCGAAGTCGTGTCCGACCCATCGCGACCCTATGGACAATGTTCCTCCAGGCCTTCCTGTCCTCTACCATCTGCTGGAGTCCATTTAAGCTCACATCTACTGCTTCAGTGACTCCATCCAGCCACCTCATTCTCTATCGTCCCCTTCTTTTCTTGCCCCCAACCTTTCCCAGCATTAGGCTCTTTTCCAGTGAATCCTTCCTTCTCATTAGGTGGCCAAAGTATTTGAGTTTTAGCTTCAGGATCTGGCCTTCTAAAGAGCAGTCAGGGTTGATCTCCTCTAGGTTTGATCATTCACATCAGCATCTGGGTCAATGAAAAAAATGAGCAAGTATTACAGGTAAACTAATAGAAGCCAATTTAGAGTACTTTGAAGCCTCTCGTAAACTTTTTAATACTTCTGTTAAGCTTCATTCAGAAAGAAAGTGATACTTATGAAGGTCTAGTGTAGACAGTTTCCAACGCAGGATAAGAAAAATTGTTCTACGATACAGATATATTCAGTGCTTTTTTTGTAAAAGAAAAAGGTGCTGGAACTCACACATGTCATATAACCCACCTTGCCTACCCTACAAGGTTCTATCCAAAAAAGGTGCCGGAACTCCATTCTGAGCGTTCTATGAGAAAAAAAGCCCTGGATATATTGTAGAATAGGGTATAACCTTGAACACTGTGCTAAAACAAAATGCCAAAGTTTAGCAGATCAGCCAAAGTTATTTTATATTTCGGACATAGAACAATATGAAAACAATTTTTATTCTATATATAAAAGAAGAGGCAGTTGAAACTTTTTTTTAAAAAAAAAATACTTATAATGGGATAGTGTCTTTCCTTATTGAAAGGCAAAGGGCAATATTACAAGGCCCAATTGCAATTTTATCTCTTACTATCAGTGCCCAGCAACTTCCCCTTGCAGTGATAGTTGCCCATTTGCTTAATGAAACTGTGATACACAAGAAAAGACCTACTGGATTAGGTTAAGGGCCATCTTAACCCAGAATTAATTACTCACACTGGCCAACCAGATAACTCTCAGGTGCTCATAAACAGGAGAGATACAGTACTTGTTTCCTTACAATTAGCCTTACATGCTGCTCCCAACTTGGCAGTAACAATGCAACTCAAGACCAGGGGTTCCTTTCCCGTATGATTTATCAGTGTGTCTGCAATGTCATAACTCAGAGCCAGGTGTCAAGGGTTAGGGTTAGTAACCTGATAGCATTTAGATGGAGATCCTTGAATATACTGAGTTAGGCCTAATCTACAGCTTCCAATTTCCACCTGTTAAAAATCTGAGGATTTTTTCTTCTTCTTGTGAAAAACTAACATTACAGCTTAGAAAATTTCATTTTCAAATTATGATATTTTCATGGCTTTTAGGTTATTACAAACATTAGCACAAGCATAGATTATCAATTCGGATGTAACAGAAATTACATCTTTGGACAATTTTGTCCAAAGAAAAAGCAAGTTATGATAAGGAGGAAAAGGGGAGCATGAACCTGAAGTATTGTTCAGAGTAGATGTTGATCAGAATTTCATAAAAAGCCAACAAAGAAACAAACAAATAAAATTTTCAATGTATGGTTTAGGAGAAGAATCCGAAATGTTACAACTGATCTCAAAAGAAAACAAAAAATGAAAAAACCCAAATTCCCATAAAGGACCAGAGAATGTGTTAATATAAACCAAAATTATATGAAAAATGATAGGAGAGAACTTAAGGGAATATACAACTGAACATACACATTATAGGGGTTAATTTTGCAGAGGCTGGCTGTCAATAAAATGGTTGCTTGTAAAAAACTGATACTCATTTCTGTACAAGGATATATTAATCAGATATGAATAGCAAGGCATTTCATTTACTATTGATCTGCTCCTAATCAGAAATCAAAAATGTACCTTATCCCATGACAAAGTGTAATTATCTATTTTGTTAATTACTATAATTATCTTCCCCACATTTATTTTGACAGCAGTGTCAGCAGTAGAAAACTATTTCTTCAAATTGCCTCATGCCAATTATGAATTACAAATTCATACAATTTTGTCAAATGATTTTCATGCTCCTTTGTGCAGACTTTCAGGCTCTTTTGAATCAAGTTACCAAACTGGATTTGCCCCTAAAATCTTCCCCACTCCAAGTATTAAGAATCCCGTAAAGAAAGTCAAATAGTTCACATTGTATCATCTTATTAAGAAAAACTGTGAATGAATCAAATAAAACTGAAGAATCCTAAACTGAAATATAAGAAATATGAGTCCCATTAAGTATATGAGAAAGTAGTGACAATATTTATAGGGCTGTAGGGCCGATTGCATAAAAATAGTTCCAACTTTTTTCTTTGAAGGATTTTTTAAGATGATATCACCATTTTAGGTGTACAAACATATAGCTTCAGCCAGTGCTTTTTTTGTAAAAAAAAAAAAAAAGGTGCCGGAACTCACACATGTCATACAACCCGCCTTGCCTACCCTACAAGGTTCCATCCAAAAAAAGGTGCCGGAACTCAGTTCTGGGTGTTCTATGACAAAAAAAGCCCTGGCTTCAGCCATGTTTCATTGGGAACTGAGGGAATTGGCTGTGTGCAGCCTTATAAATTAAGCTTAAATACATTAATTTAAAGTAAGATCATTCCCCCCCAAAAGAAGGTTTGGGGTTTCAACTGTACAGTTCCAGCAAATTCCCAGCGTTTTAATACATTTTGTATCTTTGAGTGACTATCGTGTTTTGAAACTATTAGCAAGTTTTGGTGCCAAGTTTGTAATGAGACAACAACTTCATCTCCTTCAAAAGGTCTTGAATGCTATGAATCATATTTTACTTAGTTCTATGAATATTGAGGGCAAGCTACCAACCAACGATGAGTTGACTTGCACAAAACCACTTCAAGTATACAAATATGCCCTTGGAACACACTTCAGTGTTATGGATTTCATCTGTTTTATATCTTGTATTTTTGTGGCCTCATTTTGAATTCTATACCTTATTGCTTTTCAAGTAGTTCTTGCATAGGAAGGAACAAAGTGAAAATTTAATCTTCAGCTAGAACTGGTATAAGTACCCCCTAAGTACCTCAGTGTAAATATCTTGCGCTCCTGTTCAACTAGAATTAATGTTGTAGTTCAAATCTTTGCGTAGGCTTGACAACTCAACTTTGAGTAAAAGTGAGAAAATATGTACTTTGTTCAACTAAAATGAAACACGCGGCATTTTCTTAAATAAATGCAGTGTTATTAAATATTACCCATTAAATCAATAAAGCCAATACCAAGATTATATAGCTTAAATGTTTTCCAGTAGCAGACGTATATGAATATTTACAGTATTTAATCTTTATATATTAAACTTCATTATTATTGTCATCATCATTAATGTTCCTTTTTAAATTATTTCCTCTGATATTACCGTCTATCCCATTCCACTTCTAAGTCTATGGAACTGTGTGTGTATGTGTTTGGATTTATATGGAAATACACTCATATATCTGGGTGTGGCTTTTTGTCAGTGTGGACTCCTGGTGACTCATGGTCTCCTGCTTTCCACCCTCTTGTTTTAACCACTAAACCAAACTGTCTCTCTCATATACATTCTAGATTAACATTTAACCTAGAAAACTAACATTCTAGGCAGGAGAAGAAGCAATGGATGGAAACTAATCAAGGAGAGAAGCAACCTAGAACTAAGGAGAAATTTCCGGACAGTTAGAACAATTAATCAGTGGAACAACTTGCCTCTACAAGTTGTGAGTGCTCCAACACTGGACATTTTTTAAGAAGAGACTGGACAATCATTTGTCTGAAATGGTATAGGATTTCCTGCCTGAGCAGGGGTTGGACTAGAAGACCTCCAAGGACCCTTCCAACTCTGTTATTCTATTCTATTCTATTCTATTCTATTCTATTCTATTCTATTCTATTCTATTCTATTCTATTCTATTCTATTCTATTCTATTCTATTCTATTCTATTCTATTCTATTCTATTCTATTCTATTCTATTCTATTCCATTTCAGACATCTGATAATAGATGTTAATAAAAGTTGCTAATGCTGCAATAAATTGTCTTTAAGATGTATCAAGACTATCCTATTTACTTATCTTAATTTGTCCTATGCATGTTAGTATTTATTTATTTATCACATTAATATGGTTTGGAGAAGATATCTGTTAACCATTTTGTCTATGCATTAAAAGCAAGAGACGTTCTTAAAAGCTTAAAATGAATGGTGTGTCTTCAGAGCATTTTCTAAAGCCCAAACCCTATCTAATCTAGCAACCTTTCCCACAATTACCAACAGATAACAATTATAAATAATAAAACAATGGCCTCTTCCAGTACTTTTTCCAATAAATGGTACCGAGAGACAAGATAATATTTAACTATGATGCAAAGCAACCATTGATAACCTAATATTCCATGCATATTGACTCTGTAAAGCCATTCAAGTATCCATTTTTAGTCTCCTCAAATTTTCATTTTGAGAATTAAGGAGAGGAGGGAAAAGAATGTCTCTCTTTTAAATTACATACATTATTTTATATATCTTTCTTTCCACATGTTTGTCTTTTTTTCTAAAGAGCTTCAGGCACAGAACACTATTTATCTGGGTAAGTCTAAAACAGAGCCATAATACAAGTAACTACATCAGATTTTATATATAAGATGCACTTATCTGAAACATTTTATCCTACATCTTTCAGTACTCGACAAAACTCAAGTTGCTAAAATATATATCTGTAACAGACAACAGCAGTCATAGAAATAATTATCAATTGTTTGGTTCTAGTGATATCCCTGCCTGAGAGTTCAGTGACCATAAAAAAAGCAGCTGAAATCACCTTCTTCAAAAGATCTTTCTGGAGTCATCATTTAAAGAGAATGGCTCCATGCCCGTTTCTGACCATAAATGCAGTATTATTGGAAGAAAAAAATACTACCTCATTGGCGTCTCACAGCAAACAGTAGCTGCCTTGCATGGCAGACCATCAAAAGACTTATAGATGGTGAATTCATTGACAATATGGGTCTTCTCCTCTTCAGCAACATCATGTATAGGTAGCTATGCTGGTCCCATTATTTTCAGAGCTTAAATTTCTGAAAACAGCTTCTTACTGCTTATCGGTACCTGTGGTCTGACACTATCTTGCCTAAGTTTGATCACTGAAGTATTATCCTATTTTGTTTTAATTACAAGTGCACCCTCATGTCAATTTTAGTCCCACATGGAGTGCTTTATAAAAGATTTTGGGAAATCTTGGTTAGTTGTGGTCAAAATAAACTTCGGTTCTCAAATCTATTTGGAATTATTAACAGTGGCTTAGAGATTCACGTATAAGACTGAAAAGATGTTTAAATGAAGTAAAAGAGTCCTGGTTTTAAGCATTTTATCTGCACTTGGCCTTGGTGAAGTCACTTCTCTGTTTTCTTCTTGTATGTGTTTCAGATACCTTTCCTCTTACCTGGACTGCTTAGTCACTGCACTTTCTTGTGACTTCTTTAGTGGCTTCAATAAATAAAGTGATATTCTCCTAATATGCGTGCCAGAGCTTTTATTTTCTTCACCACGCCACGATTTGTACTTTTACCGTTTCCATCACCACAGGGCCCATTTTCAAACTATCGTTTTTAAAGGTCACTTGTTTTGTTCCAATGCAGTTGAGCCTGACCATGATTTAACGACACCTCAACAAGCAGCATTAAAATTACCCTCTGTATGTGATCATAAATAATTATCCGGCCAAAGAAAAGAAAGAAATTTAAATAGAAAGAAAGAAAACAATATCTCTTTCGCAAGAAGCCAAGACGGAGGATATTAGTTAAAATGTTAAAGTATATTAACCAATTATGCGAAATCCTTTCATATTGGCTTGCTTCATTTCAAACATGGCACAGGCTATTTTGTCTGTGAACTCAAGTGGAACAAAAAGCTACAGAATGCAATTTGTGTCAGGAGTTGGACTACAGAAGGACAACTAATTCTAATTAGTACAAATTCCCCACAGGCCAAAAAGGAGGCCTAATGTAGGAACCAACTGCCTAATGCAGTTTCTATCATGCAACAGGTGGGCAAAGGTCTCCCAAAGGTTGTCATGGTGATAGCTACTGGTAGACCTTTCGCTGGACACCAGTAATTAATTGAGTGCATGGCCAGTCTTTGAATGTGATATCTTTTAATATACTTCAGACGTAAAAAAGAAGAAGAAAAAATGGCTCTTTTAATTGGTTAAAATTAAAATAGCAGAAGAGTTTGCCAAGAACTACGGTAATGTAATGCAGATCTTTTCAAACCCTCAAACTGGAATTCTTTGCATATCTACAAGAAGAGTGGTATGTTAAGGAAAAAAAAGGGGGGGGGGAAGGCAAACTTGCTGGGAACAAAAAATCTCCACCAACTCATTATATGGATATTTTGCAACATATATTTCTAATGCAAAAATATGTGTGCAACTCATTAACAGTGATTATTACGTATACATTAAAAATACAGGTTTAACATATGAAGAAATTGTGGGGACAGGGTGAGGATTTTTGAAGTGGAATGAGAATGAGACACAGAAAAGGGAAGAAAGCTCAGAAGTTGGAGAGAAAAAAGTATGAAGTCATTATTGGAATGCAGAGTAAAATCCACAATATTTATTCATTTTACTACAATAAATAGACTTGCTCTCCAACTCTAAATCTATCTTTCAGTTTTGCTCCTTAAGTTACTGGATCCAGGAACTCATTTTTCAAATTTCTATTCCATATATGGAAATAATTCTCCCTTCAGAGCAATTTATTTATTTATTTTTTCAAATGAGACTAAATTAACACAGTTCCTCTATTCTTGCTTAAGGAGAAGTGCAACTCTGAAAGTTTTTCAGTTAACATGGGCATAAAATTTACTCTACTTTGCTCCAGAATTAATTTGACTGTAAGTTTTGAAGGTTTAGTGTTAGGGAAGTTTAGCCTTTCCCATTGCTGGTCAGAAATTTGTGATATTAAAAAAAAGACATCTTAGAGACTGCAAATAGTAGAGTCTGGATATTTGAAACTGAATGTTTACTTTCCTAGCTTCATCCTAAGCAACAGTGGAATTTATCAGGAAGGCATATAAGATTAAAATATAGACAATACCACTGAAGTATTTCAATGGTCTTTCTGTCAGCCTAACACATTGATTTTTTTAAAAAAAAAGTATATGATAGGTTTTCCTGTGAAACCAATCCTCATTTTTGGTAACGAGAGGCATACAAACTCTTAACATGGAAACCTTATTTAATTACCTGAACCCCAACTGATTTGTTAACTAGGAAAATCTGGAATTTGTAGCCTCAGTAAGGTAAAGTCTGCTTTATAAAACTTTGTTTCTTCAATTTCAGCATACAATTTTGTTTGTATTATTATATGATCTTATAACTTGGTTTACTCTAATCAGTGGGGTCTCTTTTGTTTTGTTTGGCTGGTGAATGACCAAACTAAAATAACTGACTATCTAAATTAGTAGATTTCACCACGTCTTATACCAGTGAATTTTATACATTAATTATAGAATGTCGTATCTCTCTTTCTTAACTGAAGCACTGCATTGTGCTAGTTATCTACTTCCTCTGGGGTCTGTTCCAGTCCTGTTGATGGGAGGAGGGAAGGTACAGTCCCTTGGGGATGTCCTACCCCAGTATCTGGAGGTTGTTCAGATCTGGATAAGTTGGACTCTGACTCAGCCCTAGGAAGAATGAATGGCTTTAGATATTTTTATGCTCTGGAAACAAGGTTCTTCCATCTCTGGTTCTGGAATGGGTGGCACTATCCAAGACAGACCCAATGTGCAAACTAGGGGTCCTTCTAGGCTCATGGCTCATGCTCAAAGAGAAGGCAGCAACCATGGCTATGAGAACCGTGGCACATCTTTGGGTGATGCCCCAGTTGTGCCCATTCCTGGACTGGGAAGCCCTATTCGCTGTCAGCCATGCCCTTATAGTCTCTCATTTGGATTACTGCAATGCTTCTTGGATTTATTGTAAGTTGGTTAAGTATCTTGGTTGTTGTATGAATGTATTGTTAGATGTTTTGACTGTTTTAATCACTTTTCCCTTAACTGTTGTATAGTTTTGGAACTGTAAATTGTCCAGAGTCATTTGGCTGAGAGGGGGGAAGCTATAGAAATTGAATAAAAAAATAAATAATATGTGTTAGAATATGTTGTTGAAAAAATGGTTTGTTTAACAGAGTATTATTAATACACAGTGGAAGTTGTACTGGGACTTTTAGGCAAACAGTAATGCACTAACACGAGTTTTATAACTTATTTTTACTCAGACAACAAAAAGAAACACAGTAAGAAATAGTCCAAGTATCAATCCAGTATCATGCACATAAAAGTCAGTCCATAAAAAACATAGTATCAAAATACAAAAGCTGCTTACCAATATCAAAAACAATATACACTGTAGCAAGCAGTTGATTCTTGAGAGAATAAATATCAAGTTAGCAAACAAGAGAACAAGAGGTATCCAAACACTAACATCAAACACATATACAAGAGCAACTACGTGTAACATCTAACTCTCTTTTATGTGGAATAATTACAGCCACACCCTTAGGCCGTTTAACTTCTTAAAGGTGCTTTTACTCCATTATATAATATTGTCACCCAAATCAAGTTTAATCTCTAACAATATGAATGAGCTGCCTAGAATATGTCCCTGGTAGAGCTGAAGATGAGAAAGAATGAATCACACAGGCACCCACTTTTCCCCCATCTCTCCAAGTTCAAATCAAACTATTGCAGCTCAGTAAGAAAGTACTATAAACAGTAACTTCTGTTAACATATATACCATAAGTTCTGATATAAGCCACTGATCAGTCCTGGAAGCTTACTACATATATATTTTCTCATTTAGATTCAACAAATCTGTACATTTTGTTATACATATTTAAATCATAAATACTATGTCAGAATTTCCTTCCTTGTTACCACAGTTTTGTTACAGAAGTAAAATCACACACTGGGGCGCACTCATAAATTGTCCATGAATTCACTCACATCTGAAATAAGAAAATGTTGAAATTTTCTTCACAGAACATGGTCTACCTTAGCTTTTGCCAGCTTGATCTCATGTGACTGAATCAAATTGACAATTTTTACTCAACATCAGACTGGGCTTTTTCTCTGAATAATATCAACCTGAGGTAGAGAAACAGGCTTGCTGCACACAAAGCAGCAGTGTCATTTAATACTAGACCTCAATAAGATATAGAATGTAAATATTATATTTATTAACAATCATTTTTAGCGACAATTCAAAATTGCAATGGCACTGAAAAATTTGGTCCTCACACTTACAACCATTGCATCATCTGCTCTTTTGATCACATGATCAAAATTTGGGCACTTGGCAATCTGCATGTAATATTTACAATGGCTACAGTGTCCTGGGCTCATCTGATTGCCATCTGTGATCTTCCCACCCAGCTTTCACCAAGCCAAATCAATGGGGTAAAGCCGAATTTGCTTAATGGCCATACGGTTCACTTAACAACTGCAGTGATTTGGTTAACAACCATGGCAAAAAAGATTGTAAAAATCAGGTGTGATTCACTTAATAACTACCTTGTCTAGCAACAGAAACTCCAATTGTGATCATAAGTTGCCCGTAGCAAATGGTGTTGAATGCACGGCACATGTAACACCACTACTACATGAGCTGCATTGGCTACTGGTTTGTTTCCAGGTTCAGTTCAAGATGATGGTTGTCACCTTTAGAGCAGAGGTCCCCAATCTTTTAGGCACCATGGACCGGCTGTGGAGAGAGTTTTTCTGCGGACCGGAGGGTGCATGGTTTGTGTGCTGCCTGCATCTGGCATATGGGGCTTTGCTTGTTTGTGCAGACCAGTTGCTGGCATACCACGGCCCGGACTGGTCCATGGACCTGGTTTGGGGACCCCTGCTTTACAGTCCTATATTGCTTGGAATTGGGTTATCTGAGGGACTGTCCTATTTCAAGAGTCTGTACCTGTCCAATTTGGTCCAGCAAATTGGTCATGCTGTAAATCCCAACAGCCAAAGAGTGTCGGCTGGCAGGGATCAGAAGATGGGCCTTCTGTGCTATAGCCCTTGCTCTCTGACTCTCTTGGCCTTTTGGAAGGCTTAAAATCTTGGTTGTATACGCAGGCCTGGGGCTCTGAAAGTATTATTGACCTAATTTCTTGTCTTTATTGTTAACTGATCTGTTATCTCGATTGCCGCTTGTATTTGTTTTGTATTGTTTCTAATGAGTATTATAATGTATTACTTCACAGAAAGAGTAGTGGAAGCTTGAAACCAACTTGCAGTGGGGATCAAGGGTCAATCAGTAACTGAGTTTGAACATGCTTGGGATGAACACATATCCATCATAAGGCAAAAATTAAAAATAAAAACAAATAAAATATAAAAATAATAAACAAATAAATTAAAAAGAACCCCCCCTCCACCATCTAAACTCAAAGAGCAGACTCACTGAATCACTGGGTCTTTTTCTGCCATCTGTTTCCCATGTTTTATGTTTCTATATGCCAGTTTAGTCCTCTTGTCACCAGAATGATTTTATTAATCCAATGCCTTCAGAGCTTCCTGGCAGTGTTATTGTTTGGTCTCTACCAGAGGCAAACATGTGGCTTCTTTTAATAAAACATCTGCATGAAGCTGTTCTGAAAGACTTCCATAGGATGACATTATTTTACTGCTGTCCGATTATCCTGGTGAAGAAAGAAGGCTGAGATAGAGGGATAGGGGAAAAAAATCAGACTAAAGATTAGCAGGAATAGCTCTACAAGTAGTAAAACAAATGATGATCACTCCTTTTTGGCGGCTGACTATGCCAAGCTGGGGGGCGGGGAAAGGAGTTTTCAAAGACTGACAATCTGGTATATTGAAGTATGACCATTATTTTTTATTTTCCACGTTTTTGGTCCAAAGACAGTTCTGAGTAATTGATTCCCATAATGAGCTATGGTTCGTTAGTCAATTTAATTTATAATTGAATTGGATGGATGTAACTCTGTGTAAAATTGTCTCTGAAGAATCTGTTTTGTTCGTCTGTTCAACTTGTGGCAGGGATAGAAGAAAATCTAAATTATTCCATTTTGCAATGAGGGAAAACTCTATAAAGTACCAGCTTCCCTTGTGAAAATAAGAGGCAGGAGAGAAATACTTTAATAGTTGCAGGATAAAATCTCACACTATTATCAAAAACGTACGAAAACCTTTCAATTTACATATTAGGGTTAAGGTTGACACATTTATATCTGGAAGATAACTCTTTCTCTCTCCTTTGAAGACTAGAGTCACATCCAAGTACAGTAAACATCATATGATATGTGTCCCCGCCTCACATACACACACAAACACAAATATATATAATGTATTCAAGTCTCAAAATTATTGTATTATAATGTTGGAACTATAACCAGAATCCAGCAAGTCATTGGCTTGCATTGATGGTTAAGGAGCTATGTTTAGTGGCAGAACGTGTGTTGTACAGTATGAAGAAAGTTCCAGGTCCATTCTCACGCAATTGCAGTAAAAAAAGCAATTGGAGAGCAGATGATGTGACAGACCTCTGGTTGAAGCCCTGGGGAGCTGCTGCCAATAGAACTAGACAATACAGTAATGGACCAAATGGGTCAACAGTCTGATCAGATATTAGGAAGCTTCCTATAATACTTATATTTCTAGCTGAAATTGTTCATTTGGTGGCTTTTGAAGGATAAAGATGCTTAAAAATACATCATATATTTGATACAACATGACAATTTCATACAGTCCTGATATCACTAACTTGTTTTACTAATCAGAATCAAGTTATTGTTATGGCCTTTTAAGTCAGTCTTGACTCAGGGTGACTACCTGTGCAGCTTCAGTTTTCTCGGCATCATTTTTGAAAGTGGTTTGCCATTGCCTCCTCCCTAGGGCCGAGGGAGAAGGACTGGCCCAAAGCCACACAACTGGCTTTTGTCTTAAGGGAAGACTAGAACTCAGGTTTCCCAGTTTCTAGCCTGATCTCTTAACCATTACACCAAACTGCCTCTCAGTCAGACTAGAAGATCTCCAAGGTCTCTTCCAACGGTGTTATTCTGCTTTCCACAGACCACAAAAATATGTTTGTATCGGGGAGGGGGGAGGAATCAAAAGACTCTGGAGGGCAACAAGTTTGATCTACACTATCCTAATAACAGAGTATCTTGATTCCATTCAGTACTGCATATGAGTACTGAATCTTTTCTAGTAATACACAACTTTTCTAGTCATACACAACTTTTGACCAACTGTTTTGACCTCCTAAAAACATTTGAAGAAATTTGTAAGAAGAGTTACAGTTACTCCTTACTACTATCATTGTGGTCGGCCACACAGCCGACAACCTATTTTTGCAGTTGCAAACAGGCAGAACATCAAGAGATATCTTGAGAGCTAGTTGGACATTATACCTAGGATGTGGGCTACTTCTAGTTGAGTGACTTTCATTTAGTGCAACCCCTGTTCTGTCAGTGCCAAATATATGTGCTGTTTTCAGCACTAGGATCTAAAAATAAAATATAATATCTAGCTGACTCCTATTACCATTATCTACCTTTGAAACATTAACCAAGCCAATATTTGTTTGACAGGATGCTCCAGATCATAAGTTACATATTCATTCCCCTGGGCTTGAAAAGCAGTCATACTGAGCTCCCACTCAAGTCCCGTTTAAAAACTTGGATGTTGCATTGGTTTAATGAGCCCCAAGCATATGATGTACTAACCCAGGCCATGAAAACATCTAGCTTTGAGGATAATGAGATGTTTGATAACATCTATCCAAATGACTGAAGCACTGGAGCCACATGACATGCTTCAGGGAAATGGCAGAAATCCTCTAGCATCCACCCATCAGCCAGTTTGATCTTTGTCAGGGGGGAGCCTTTGAAGATCTCTAATAGGCTGTTCAGCCTGACCCTGTTTTTAAGTGTTGCATTTCCCACATTTTTTAAAAAAAAAATTCAACCCTCTGCTAATTAAAATGATTAGCATTTGTATTTAATAGCTAAACACCAGATGCAGAAAGTGTCTGTTTCTGTACATTTGAGAAAGTAGAATGGAACTCTACTAACACAATACATTGACAGTATTTAATGGAGTTGTAACCAAACACACTCACAGACACACAAACACAGACAATACCAAAGAAAGAAAGGAAAAGAAATTTGACTACAGGGGAAAACCAGCCTAACTACAATGGGATGGGGATGGCAATCACCTATCCTCAATCCCAAAAGGCGTATATATTTATCTTACAGCCAAAGGACTATTTTGGCTGTAAGCAGAATGCAGAGAATTTGTACTGGAGAGAATTTCATATGGATTTGTAGAGGCAATGATGACACACTACTCTTCAGACTCAAATGGCCTCCAGTTAAGAGGTCGCTTAACAATCTCATTTGTCTATATTTGCATCAAGTCCTCAGTAAATTCAAATGGCAACAGGCTTCCAGGCTCCTTATGTTATTCAGATAATAGGGTTTTTCCTTTTCGTGTAACTGTAATAGTGCAACTGTAATGTCTAATCTATGTCATACTTTGAGAAATGCTTATACATTCATTTTCTGAGCGAGTTACATCTTTTCCCCCTCCTGACTGCATTCATTGCTACATTTGGGGGGGGGGGGAGAGAAACAGCATTTTTATGTCTTTGGAAACATCATACTGTGATGTTGTTCTACAAAGGAATTCTAGCATTTGCACCAATGTTTCCAATACTCAGTTAAACATAGATTGTGTGTTTGTAAATGAAAGAAGCATACCCTTTAACACCAGAGGGAGACTGGAGCTATTGAAATAATTATACCACTGCTGAAAAATGTTCTATATATATATAGTTCTTTTTAAAACAAAGGTGTATGAAACAATAGAATATGTTTCTCTTTTTTTAAAAAAAAATAACATCAATCATTTCTACCTAATGCACAAACCAAACTCTAGAGCTCAGATAAGATGTGTCATGGAAAACTTATTTTCAGAGGCATTTGTATCAGTGTGTTCAATCATTTAATAACCTATCCAAGTTTCGTATGTGTGTGTGTGTGTGTCTGTGTGTGTGTCTGTGTGTGTGTGTGTACGGATATCCTAAAAAAGAATATGGATGAATAGAAGAATCAAAAGCTCTAGAAGTGAAGGACAAATGGATTAATTGTTCTACAAAGAACAAACCACAGGTAGTCCTCAATTTACAACAATTCATTTAGTGACCGTTCAAAGTTACAATATCCCTGAAAAAAATGACTTATGACAATTTTTCACGCTTATGACACTTGCAGCATCCCCATGGTCACATAATCAAAATTTAAATGCTTGACAACTGGTTTATATTTATGATGTTGTGTCTTAGGGGTTACGTGTTCCCCTTTTGTGACCTTCTGACAAGCAAAGTCAATGGGGAAGCCATATTCACTAAACTATCCAGTTACTAACGTTAACAACTGCGGTGATTCACTTAACAATTGTGGCAAGAACAGTTGTAAAATAGAGCTAAACTCCTTAACAATTGTCTCATTTAGCAACAGATATTTTGGCTCCATTGTAGTTATAAGTCGAGAACTACTGTATGGTTTCTTGGAGGCCCAGATTTGCTATGTTATTCATTTATTCTATTGTGTTTTTCTTTAACTTGTTGCATTTTTATCTTGTTTTGTGCATATTGTGAGCAGCCTAGAATCAGTTAGGAATTGGCAGGCACTCAAATAAAATAAAATCAATGAATAAAAATAAAGAAATGCAAATCAGTAATGGTGGCATTCAAAATATAGATGGGAAAGCTTTAACATTCCAGGACACTCGGGACTTCCGCTGGCGGCGCGGCGCCGAAGACAGCCTCCCCTGGCTGCCCGCGGCTCAGCTGTTTGTTTTTTCGCCCGAAACAGCGCCGATCAGCTGTTCGGGCGAAATTGAAGCCCCCTCCTCGGGAGAAGAGGAGGGGGTGAGGCCCCAGGTAGGGGTAGAGTTCTCCGAGGCCGCCTGAGCTTCGAGCTTGGGCGGCTGAAGGATCGAACTCCCCCGAAGCCTGGGTTGCTCCCAGCTGGCCGTCGTCTCTGCTCCGAACTTCCTGGAGCAGAGCCAGGCGTCTGCGAACCATCCCTGCCTGAAGAAAGGACTATGATTTAAAGGAGCAGGCAGAGCGGTACAAGAGGAAAAGGTGAAGAGATGAAGAGGATTATTTTATTTTACTCTCAAGCTTGATGGACTATGCTTAAAACTTAAAGTGAAAGTGCGTCACAATTGTAAGTAAAAGATGGCGGCTAAACCTCCCCCTAGAACTTTTCGGAGTGCTGGAAATTCTCCGGTGCAACAACAATCATTACTGCAGGCGTTGCATTCTCCTGATGTATTGACATCGAAGGATCTTGAAAAACATACCCAGTTAATTTTGGAGTCAATGGGTGTTAAATTTGCACAGATGGAGGAGAAATTGGAGAAATTGGAGCAGAGAATGGAAGAAAGGATGGAGCAGAAACTTAGAGAGATGAAGGTAGACATTTTGTCCTCAGTGCATAAAGTAGCTAAATGTGTGGAGGTGCTGGATGATCAAGTGGAAGACTTGACTCAAAAGAATGCTATATTAGAAGCAAAAGTATTGGAAATTGAAGATTTAAAAGACAAAATGGATAGCGAACAGAGTTTGGCTCAATTTTACCAGATGCAGTTTGCTGTTAGAATTAGAGGCCTAAAAGAGAATATTAAGGAAGATTTAAAGCAGCTGGTTTCTGAGGCTTTTGAGGGGGTATTGAACCATCCAGCATCTGAAATAAAACAAGGCATGGACAAAGTGTTTCGTGTGAATTCCTGGATTGCTAAGCAGAGAAAGTTGCCTAGAGATGTGGTGGTTTATTTTGTAAAAAGGGAAATTAGAGATGAAGTTATACAAGCTGCCTATGATACTAAAGTTGTGATTGCTGGTCAAGAAGTTTTGGTTCTAAAAGAAATTCCTCCAAAGATTTTAAAGAGAAGGAAGGACTTTATATTTCTTGTGCAAGAGCTCAAGCAAAGAGATATAAGGTTCAGATGGGAGATCCCAGCTGGGTTGAGCTTCATGTATGATGGCAAAAGGTACTGTTTGGGTACTGTGAAGCAAGCGCATGATTTTTACAACAATGTTTTAAAAGCAACCCCATCAACACTTCTGGAAGCTGCAGAGGGATCTGGAGAAGGAGAACATCAAGAGGATGAAGATGGACAGATAGACGAGAAGGGTACAGGAGGAGATCAAGCTGCAACTCTTTTGGATGATCCTAGAGAACAGAGGGTGACGCGTGCTGCCTTAAAACGCTCAAAAAAGATTAAAAAATAAGACCAGTAGAAATCTATGGAACTTCCACAATATACTTATAGTCAAGTGGTAGCTGTGTTTTTAAGAGTTTTGGGATGATATCTATGGTAACAGAATGTTCAATTTGGAATTAATGGACAATTTACTACAGAGGAAGAGGAAGAAAATTTTGTGGGTTAATGCGGGTTAATTTGTGTAAGAACTATCTATTATAGCCTATTTTGGCTAGAGAGGTTAATAGGGATAGGTGCTTGTGATGTGTAAGTGAGAATATGTCTAGGTAATAGTGATTTGTGGAAGAACATAGATGGGAATGATGCTAGTTTTCTTTTATTTTAGTTCTTTATACATATTTAGTATTGTTAAGGATTGGTTTACTCTATATAAGCTAGAGAGTGATGGATTTTAGAGTTTATAATTGTTAGTATATGATTGTTTATGATTGCTTTTTAGATATATACCTTGTATTTTGCTCTGGGAAGTCGGGGGGGGGGGAGGGGGGGAGGAGGGGAAGTAGAGGGGTGGGAGGCAGGGGAGGGAGGAGGGAGAGGGGGAGGGGGGGAGATAGGGGGGAGGTAGGGAGGGGAGGAGGGAGGGGGAAGGGGGGTTTTTCAAAGGAAAATTGTATTTTAAAACTTTTCAATAAAAAAAAAAAAAAACAAAAACATTCCAGGACACTCTATGTCTTATTTCAAGAGGGCTACCCTTAAGCAAAGAGATTAAGAAGACTGAAACAAATTGCAGTGAGTATTTCTCCTACATGTCTTATTCAGCTGGACACTGAAAAAATGTCTGTGTTACACCCATCAACAGTTTTATGAGTCTGTTCTGGCTTTACCAGGAGTCAGGAATCTGGGACTTTCCAAATGTTGCTGAAACACAGCATATAACAGCCCCTGCCAATGGTGAAGAATGCTTTAAATTAGAGTTGAGTATTAAAGTTCTCCACTTCCACAGACAATTATTTCTATTCTTCTCCTTCTTTTGTCATTCCAATCCATAATCCTGGAATATACACACTTCTATCCCAGGATAATAATCCATATGTGTCTGATGAAATGTACTGTAATTTCCCCAAATTTATGCTATTACGTTCAATCGACACGAGACCCTCCACTATTTCACTGAATATTGAAACAGTCTACTACATGCATATAATGGTGACATAAGGAAGGCATAAGGTCAAAAGGAAGATCCTTTGATTTGGCATAGTTCTAAATTTCTGGCACCAACTCCAATGCTGGCAGATGGTTGTCCTTACCACTAAACTAATTCAGTGGACTTTCCCGCTTTTTACATTTGCTTCTTGATTCGTGCAAACTAGTTCAGTCTTACTCCGTTCTTTAATCATACTGAATTGTCCCATTCTCCTGCCTAATTCTGCTTTAGCTGGCATAATTTGTCAAATGTTGATTGGAATAAATTAAAGAAGTAATTATTTCCCCAATGGGGCAGCAAAACTTTTAAAAATGAGATGCATAACTTTTGGGGACTTGGTCTTTGAAAAATCCGCCGGATATTGTTTGTCAGAAATGAAATGTAGTAAGGAAAATAAAGTGGTGTGGCTAAAAATTAAAATTAAATTAAAATAAGATAAGATATAATATAATAAATATAATATAATAATATAATAATATAATATAATATAATATAATATAATATAATATAATATAATATAATATAATATAATATAATATAATATAATATAATATAATATAATATAATATAATATAATATAATATAATATAATATAATAAATATAATATAATAATATAATATAATATAATATAATATAATATAATATAATATAATATAATATAATATAATATAATATAATATAATATAATATAATATAATATAATATAATATAATATAATATAATATAATATAATATAATAATATAATATAATATAATAATTTGATTTCTATACCGCTCTTCTCCCGAAGGACTCAGGGAGGTGAACAGGGCAATACACAATAAAAATATTATACAAAAATTAAAAAGCCATTAAACATTATGCCCTTAAAATTAATACATATTACAATTAAAACTATTTATAAAAACCCAACCCCATCCCGTCAGATAACCATTATTGTCATTTTTTTTACTGTGGGCACACTGGCACCCAGTAAAAATGAAATTCTGTTGCTTGCTCTCAAAAGTGTACACATAAATAATACACATATAAACATGCTACATACAACATATGTATATACTTACATCCTTACATATAAATACATGTAAATATTAATCATTCCCCATCTTGAATATATAGCGGAAGGAGGAAGCTTGAGAGTTCACAAGGTTAATACTGTATGGAACAAAACTGTGACTGAATCTGGATGTTCTGCTTCGGATACCACAGAGCATCCTCCCAGATGGTAACAAGGAAAACAGGTCGTGAAGAGGATGTGTAGTGTCCCAGATAATCTTACAGACCCTGCTCAAACAACGTTTATGTGCTATGTCCTGAATGGGAAGGAGGGAACTGCCAATGATCTTTTCAGCCATCCTCACCACTCTCTGCACCGCCTTCCTGTCTGAAGCAGTGATGCTTCCAAACCAGACTGTGATGCTCTATGATAGGATGCTCTCGATTGTCCCTCAGTGGTAAGGACAGGGGAAGGAAGATGTGCTTTTCTCATGCGATGCAGAAAATGCAGGTGCTGCTGTGCCCGCTTCACCAATGTCTCACTGTTGAACGACCAAGCTAGACTATTCGTTAACTGCGCACCCAGAAATTTGATGCTGGTAACCATCTCCACAGGGAAATCATTAATACACAGAGGAGCGTGGCTGTGCCTGCCTTTTCTGAAATTGACAATGATCTCTTTGGTTTTTCCAATTTAAACAATAAATTGTTTTAAAAAGTTATGTCAGATTAAAAGTTTTATAGTTCTATAATGAGTTTTGGAGAAGCTTGAGACATAAAAACAGTACTATACAAAATGTTGGTTATATTGTGGGGAGTGTGAGCAAAGATATTATTTGATGGACATGATCAAAAGAGGGGGGGTTGAGAGATTAAAAACATCAGCTGGAGCTGTGTTCACAAGATCAAAGCCCTGCCTCTTTTTTTAACATGTGATTTCATCTTCAGGAATCAAAGTAATTTGTGTTAATGCTTCTGCTTATTAGAAATAAAATAACTGCTTCTGTGCATTTCTTGGCTCAATAAATAGGGCTGCCAAAATAACTGCTTTTTTCAGACTTTAGACATACCTGTGCTTGCTACCTACTATTAGCTAAGTGCTAGGATTTAGTGGGCAGCAGCAGCTTTAATAAGGGATGCGGTGGCTCAGTTGGTTAGGACGCTGAGCTTGTTGACCAGAAGGTCGGCAGTTTGGCGGGTCGAATCCCGAGTGCCACGTAACAGAGTGAGCGCCTGTTACTCGTCCCAGCTTCTGCCAACCTAGCAGTTTGAAAGCATGTAAAAATGCAAGTAGAAAAATAGGGACCACTCCGGTGGGAAGGTAACAGCGTTCCGTGCACCTTTGGTGTCTAGTCATGCCGGCTACATGACCACAGAGACGTCCTCGGACAAGCGCAGCTTTAATTCAGACTAGATTTTATTTCTTTGTTTCACCTGGCATCTTTATACTGTAAGTCAGGGGTCCTCAAACCTGGCCACTTTAAGACGTGTGGATTTCAACTCCCAGAATTCCCCAACCAGCCAAAGTAAACATTTGTAGTTGCTACTGAGAGAGCAACTGTTTCACCCATCTCGAGAAAAAAAGGAGAGATGATTTTGGCTACATGAACTACATGGTGCCACCTGCAAACTGAGAGCTTAAAACAAAGTGAATGGTAGGTCAAACTTCAGTAGAGCCATTAATCTGTATTGCCAGAATGAAAAAAATATGAGAAATGTAAGCACAATTTTCAACCAGCATTAGACAAAAGTAGATATGCATAGTCTAAGAGATAACCTTTCATGAAAATTGGGAAGTTGACTATATGTCAAGAGTTGTGTGTGTGTGTGTGTGTGTGTGTGTGTGTATACATGTACTTATGCACTCTTTATTATATTGTGTTTTTCATCTAATACTTTCCCCATTTTTATTTTGGGTGTTGGAGAAAGGGTGACTTCTGATAAAAAAGGAGCAATGTGAGGGAAATATCCCAAAGGATGATGCTATTTTTCATCTCTAATGTGCTTCTGACCTTACTTATTCTCTACTTATCCTTCTTCTCCCAGTTTTTGGGAGATCATTATTCTTTTTGCAGGTGCCCTTTGGCCTCCATTTTCTTGACTTTTTGTTTGCACACAATAATTCATTTCCACTCCATTTTCATTTTTAATGTCTATCTTTAGCTTTTTTTAAAAAAAAATATCCTGAATTTCCAGCCCACTACCATTCAAGTCTTGGTCTCTTTTGTTTTTAAATCATGCTTCTTCCTTCCTTCTTTCCATTATTTGATTTTTTTCACTTCTCTTATCCAATGCATACATCATGTATTGTGAGGATTGCATCAAATGATGGGTCAGAGCTAATCATAATAGTAAAGTTGGAAGGGACCTTGGAGGTCATCTAGTCCAACCCCCTGCTCAGGCAGGAAACCCTATATAATTTCAGACAAATGGCTGTCCAGTCTCTTCTTAAAAGCTTCCAGTGTTGGAGCATTCACAGCTTCTGGAGGCAGGTTGTTCCACTGGTTAATTGTTCTAACTGTCAGGAAGTTTCTCCTTAGTTCTAGGTTGCTTCTCTCCTTGATTAGCTTCCATCTGTTGCTTCTTGTCCTGCCTTCGGGTGCTTTGGAGAATAGCCTGACTCCCTCTTCTTTGTGGCAGCCCCTGAGATATTGGAACACTGCTATCATGTCACCCCTCACCCTTCTCTTCATTAAACTAGACATACCCAATTCCAGCAGCCGTTCCTTATTTGTCTTAGCCGCCAGTCTCCTAATCATCTTTGTTGCTCTTCTCTGTACTCTTTCCAGAGTCTCAACATCTTTTTTACATCGTGGTGACCAAAACCGGATGCAGTATTCCAGGTGTGGCCTTACCAAGGCATTGTAAAGTGGTATTAATACTTCACGTGATCTTGATTCTATCCCTCTGTTAATACAGTCTAGCACTGTGTTGGCTTTTTTGGCAGCTGCAGCACACTGCTGGCTCATATTTAAGTGATTGTCCACTAGGACTTCGAGATCCCTCTCACAGTTACTACTATTGAGCAAGGTACCCCCTATACTATACCTGTACATTTGGTTTTTCTTGCCTAAATGTAGAACCTTACTTTTTTCACCATTGAATTTCATTTTGTTAGATAGCGCCCAGTGTTCAAGTCTGTCCAGATCCTCCTGTATCTTAAGCCTGTCTTCTGGAGTATTGGCTATTCCTGCCAGCTTGGTGTCGTCTGCAAATTTGATGAGTTCCCCATCTATCCCTTCATCCAAATTGTTGATGAAGATGTTGAAGAGCACTGGGCCCAGAACAGAACCCTGGGGCACCCCACTACGCACTTCCCTCCATGTAGATGCGGTTCCATTGAGGACCACACACTGAGTACGGCCGGTCAGCCAGCTATGAATCCATCTAGTGGTGGTGCTGTCTAACCCACATTTTTCTATCTTATCAAGTAGTAGGCTGTGATCTACTTTATCAAATGCCTTACTGAAGTCCAAGTAAATTATATCCACAGCATTCCTCTGGTCCACTAATTTTGTCACTTGGTCAAAGAATGCAATAAGATTTGACTGGCATGATCTGTTTTTGACAAACCCATGTTGGCTTTTAGTAATGACTTTGTTTGCCTCTAGGTGCTCGCTGATTCATTGTTTGATCATCTTTTCCAGAATCTTCCCAGGTATTGAGGTCAGGCTGATAGGTCTGTAATTTCCTGGATCCATTTTTTCCCCTTTTTTGAAGATGGGAACTACATCAGCTCTTTTCCAGTCCTCTGATAGTTCCCCAGTGTTCCAGGATCTTTGAAAAATATAGTTCAGTGGTTCTGAGATCACATCTGCCAATTCCTTGAGAACCTTGGGGTGTAATCCATCTGGGCCTGGTGATTTGAACTTGTCTATGCTGGACAGGTGCTCACTTACCATTTTCTTGCCTATCTTAACTTGTGTTTTTATTCTGTTTTTTATGGCACTATTTTTGATAGGCTGGTCTGTTTTTTCCCTTTGTGTAAAGACAGATGCAAAAAACGAGTTAAAGAGTTCTGCCTTCTCCCTATTGCTTGTCACCTTCTTGCCACTTTCACCCACTAATGGACCAATCATTTCCTTCACTT
The DNA here is from genome assembly GCF_964194415.1 of Vipera berus. Taxonomy (NCBI): domain Eukaryota; kingdom Metazoa; phylum Chordata; class Lepidosauria; order Squamata; family Viperidae; genus Vipera; species Vipera berus. The sequence continues at coordinate 81,784,064 of NC_138204.1, forward strand.
TTTTCCTGTTTTTTACATGTTTTTGACTTTGGTCAAAAGTGTTAGTTCATTTTGAGCCTTAGCTTTCCTCACTTCGTCTTTGCAGGCTCGGGCTATTTGCTGATATTCTGACTTAGTTATGTGCCCCTCTTTCCACTTTCTATACTTGTCCTTTTTATCTTTCAATTTATCAGAGAGTTCTTTATGCAGCCATGCTGGTTTCTTGTGAGAGCTATTATTTTTCCTCTTCGTTGGTATTGTGCTAGACTGGGCTTTTATTATCTCACTTTTCAAAATTTTCCAAGCTTCTTGAGTTGTTTTCCCCTTGAGGATTGTCATCCATGGAATCCTTCCCAAGCTCTCTCTAAGTTTATTGATATTAGCTCTCTTAAAGTCCAAGACTCTAGTTTGACTGTATTCTATTGCTTGTGCTTCCATAATGTTGAATTCCATATGCATGCTAGAATAGAATAGAATAGAGTAGAGTAGAGTAGAGTAGAGTAGAGTAGTGTAGAGTGGAATAGAATAGAATAGAATAGAATAGAATAGAATAGAATAGAATAGAATAGAATAGAATAGAATAGAATAGAATAGAATAGAATAGAATAGAATAGAATAGAATAGAATAGAATAGAATAGAATAGAATAGAATGCTTTATTGACCAAGTGTGATTGGACACAGAAGGACTTTGTCTCCGGTCATAAGATCTCAATGTACATACAAGCAACAAAGTAATATAATCATAAGATACCAATAGGAAAAGGTAGTAGAAAAGATGAGTAGGATAATAGTAATACAGCCTATGGGTAACACGGATAACTATCCTTAGGCACAAGATAGTACTGTGGTAATTAGATGTTCAGCAGAGTGATGGCATGAGGGAAAAACCTTGTGTCTAATTGTTTTGGCATGCAATGTCCCAAGGGGAGGAGTTGAAACAGTTTATGTCCAGGATGTGAGGGGTCTGTAGATATTTTCTCAGCTGTCTTTCTGATCTGTGCAGTATGGAAGGTCCTCTATGGAAGGCAGGTTGGTTGCAATTGTTTTTTCTGTAGGCATAACTATCTGTTGAAGTCTATTCCTGCCCTGTTTAGTTGCTGTACCAAACCAGATATGTGCATGCCCACAGAAAATGGAAGTGGGGTCATTGGAAGGAGAAAAGCCTTGGTGGAGCAGTGGGCTAATGCCTCCTTAAGTAACACCAGCTGCCTGCAATTAGTGCAGGTTCACATCCCACCAGGCTCAAGGTTGACTCAGCCTTCCATCCTTTCGAGGTAGGTAAAATGAGGACCCAGATTGTTGGGGGCAATAAGCTGACTTTGTAATAATGCCGCTTGGGGTGTGTGTGAAAGCCCTAATAAGCAGGCATATACATAGAATGAAGGCTACTGCTAAGCTTGTAAGCCGCCCTGAGTCTTCGGAGAAGGGCGGGATATAAATGGAATTAAAATTAAAAAAAATTAAAAATTAAAAAGGTTAAAACCTTTTTTGGGGTATTTTTTAAAGTTATTCTTATTAGGACTGCCCATTCCCTATAGCTACTAGCAATGAGAAACAGTGATATCAGTTGCATTATAATTTTCTCTCCGTGTGTATATGTAATATTGCTATCCTTTAGCACGTCTAATCAAGATAACTGTTTTCCCACACTAGGACAAGTAAATAAATTATCAGTGCAAGTGGCCTGTTACTACATCCTACCGATACCTCATCAAGTACTGTAGCAAATTTTAAAGTCCAACAGAGACAATCTAGGTCAGTGTTTCTTATCTCTGGGAACTTTTAAGATTTTTAAGGCTGGAGAATTCTGGGAATTGAAGTCCACACCTCAGGGTTAAGAAATGCTGATCTAGGCAGCCAGGGGTAGAAGATCCATGAAAAGGACAGGAATTGCTACCTTTGCTAGTCTGGGTGACAGAAAGTGTCCTGCTCATTAGTTATCAGTCATTCATACAGCTCCTTTCTTCTAGTTTCATTATTGTAATATATGCCATATGGAGCCATGCTTGATTATTAAAATTACTAAACAAATTACAAGAATAAGTGATCCTATGTCTGGAACCCAACACAGAATTTCCTGGAAGTAAGGTTACATCAGATTTAAATGCATATAAATGATTGAGATTGAGTGTGAGAAAGCCTAAATGCATTCATGCGTTGTAGGGGGGGAAAAAAAGACCCAGGCTATTGTGTTATAATCAATAGATTTGAAAATCGATAACTGAGTTTAAGAAAAAGAGGATTTTTATTCTGGAGGAAAGTATTACACACATTTTCTGGAGTTTGAAACACACAACAATTTGAGAAGGCAGCGTTAGGAGATTCCTTTACATCAAGTCAGAACACTCATCCAACTAATCCAGAACTGTGAAAGCAGTTCAACTTCATCTGTTTTTTAGGCAGAATTCTTTCCTATTCACTCCCTCTCTCCCTCTCTCTCTCTCCCTCCCTCCCTCCCATCCTCCCTCTCTTCTCATTCATCCAATCATTCAATTTGTATAGCCTTCCATTTCAAACCAGTGACTCTGGGCTACAAACAATCATAAAAACAATGGCAACATGGTACAAAAAAAAATGAAATACAAATAGCAGCTAAACATTTTATAACCTGACAGGGTCAGTATAACCTGAAAATGGAGCCCATCACACACTGGGACTCCGGACCTGGACAAAGGTCATCAAGGCCTGCTGAAAGGCCAGCAAGGTTGAGGCCATCTTAACCTCATGGAGGGGAGATATTCCAGAGGACAGGTGCTTTGGTAGAAAAGCACATTTTCTTGTGAAATCTACAATTATTGAACCCATTGCAGGGAAGGCATGTATTTCACCACTGAGTTATAACCATAAGGTAGGAGAGATGGGCACCACAGAGAATCTCAGCTAATATGGGACAAGCTAAGAACAAACAGGCAGAGCATGTATGACCTGATATGATCAAATACTTAGAAATATGAAATTATTTTGTGCTCTTTTTCATGATTAGTGGCATTATGCTGTTATGCAAATAATCTGTTATTTATAGAGAGATGCATTATGCAGTTATGCAAATCACCCATAAATAATTAATATTTCTCATCATTATTTGTGGGGAAACATGCCCCTAAAGCGTGTAATATCAGGTATTTAATATACTGTGGCCTTTTGCTTGTTACCCTTTATGAATAGCATGTTGTTCATACCCATGTTTCTACTTTACTGTTCAGTATTTATAAATCTTTCTGAAGTACTACGAGTCTTTTGAGATCAGAAGTGTTGGTAGAGGGTGGCTTTCTTGGACTTGAGAAAAAGGTGGGGACAGAGCATGCTTGTGGAAATCCTCAGAGTTGTGGCCTAAACGCATTTGGAGCACACTCGGTTAGAGAAGGTTATGATAGAACAGATGTGCTTGTTGCAAGAGTCATCATAAGATAGCCATATCTTACAGCAATCAATGAAGCCAACAAGGTACTAATGAGTGTGCCCACAGCTGGAAAAAAAAAGATAAGCTGATGATAGCAATGTATGCAAGCCCTTTGAGAGAGGTCTTCCCCATGAAAACAACTTCGGCATTCATCCCAAAATTCACAATTGTTTTACAAGCAATAAACAAATCAAATTGAATTTCACTATCGACAAGGGCGTATATGTAAAACTACTGAAAATGTGTCTTCTAAGGCAAAATTTTGCTATCACCTTTACCTTTCCTTGGCCACTGTCTTTATAATATAGGATTTGTATATAAGAAATGTCTTTCCTCATTTTTCTTTGGCAGAAAACGTGATGGTACTAAGTAATAAGGGACGCGGTGGCTCAGTGGGTTAGGACGCTGAGCTTGTTGATCAGATGGTCGGCAGTTTGGCGGGTCGAATCCCGAGTGCCGCGTAACAGAGTGAGCGCCTGTTACTCGTCCCAGCTTCTGCCAACCTAGCAGTTCGAAAGCACGGAAAAAAAATGCAAGTAGAAAAATAGGGACCACTACGGTGGGAAGGTAACAGCGTTCCGTGCGCCTTTGGCGTCTAGTCATGCCGGCCACATGACCACGGAGACATCCTCGGAGAAACGCTGGCTCTTCGGCTTTGAAACGGAGATGAACACCTGCCCCTAGAGTCGGCAACGACTAGCATGCATGTGCGGGGGAACCTTTACCTTTACCTTTACTAAGTAATAAAGTAGAAGAAGTCTGACTGACACAGACCAAATATGGATGGATTCATAGATTCCTACTGGGATTGTGATCCCAAAGTAGAAGGTAGCTGGTTTGTCATTAGCAGCTTTGTGGTGAGACTAACCAGCTGACTCCATGTTTCTGTCCCTCTGTTGATGACAAGCTTCCTGCATGGGTCTATGAGAATTTGTCAACTCACCAACTCACCGTGGGACAACTCACTGCGGGAAACAGCTACACAAATATCTTTTGTGAAATAGTGGAATAGAATCATTAAAGAAAGGATGAAAAAAGGTGGGACAGAATGAAATGTGAATGACAAAAATTATTTTTTTTAAAAAAAAATATTTTAAATAATTGAATTGAATTGTTAATTTGTCCCTTGGCTAGTTGTCCTGTGGTGAGTTGGCTGTGATGAGTTGGCCTGTGGTACGTTGGCCGTGGTGAGTTGGCTATTCCCTCCTGCATAGTTATCATGCAACACCTGCTGATAAACTGTGGCTCCCCTCTCTACTTTTCGGATATCTGCTTACGGTACTTCATATATTTACTTCAGCAGCTGCCACTGAACAATTTTACAGTGTTGACTCTGACACACCTTGATTTCACTTATCATCTCACAGATTGTTAGACCTCAGTAACATTGTTTAGCAGCTATCTGAAGATCAAAAGAATCTGACAATTCCTGGCCAATTTTTTTATTTTTAATTCTTAAAAAATGTTGTTTGGAATGCAGAATTTATTGACTCATTTTTCTTAAAAGAAAGAAAAAAAATCTCTAGCCTAATTTCAGAACCTGATTTCCCAGTACAAACATGAGCAAGAAAGACATGATTGTTCTCATAAATAACTCAGGACTAAAGAGTATATTTTAAACAAGTTTCCCCACAAGACACAACTGCCCTATATTAAATTATATTTAAGCATAAGTTGATTAAAGTAACAATTAGCTGCTATTATCTTATGGACATTTTCATATTTTGCAGCATTTCAAAGGCAATTCCAGCTGGAGTAAATTTGTTGCTACCCCATAGGTATAATCAACAGGAAAATTAATAATGATCTTCAAAGTAGTTATAAATCATTATAGTTTTAGCAATTAATATAGGGAAGAAAATAGGAAAGATCTATAGACATTATTATTGGGGAAAGCATCCTTTTAATTTTTTAATTTATCATTGGATGTATGCTTTGCCTTTCTATTTATACCAATGCTCGGCAGCAATAAAAATATAAAACAATTCAGTTAAAATGGAAATCAAAATCAAAATTAAAATCAGACATTAGAATAAGTAGCAATTAAAGGGTTGTGAAAAATATGATTTTACAATCTCTGTAAGTACTAGGGAATGTATTCTGTATTCTGGTGTCTACAGAGAGGAAGCACTTTCCTGTCTACCGTTAGCTGAGCTCCTGGCAGTGGGTCCATTTTCAAAAAGGTCTCTTTTATTGATTTGACTAATGGACAAGTTCATTAAGGGAAAGGCAGTCTCACAGATAATAATAATTTATTTATTTTATTTTATTTAGATTTATATACCGCCCTTTCCCGAAGGACTCAGGGCGGTTTACAGGGCATTTAAAAAACAGTCAATACAAACGTTAAAAAAAATTAAAAGAGATTAAATAGAACCCTGAGAAAATTAAAACCCAGTTAAAATTAAAATTAAAAATATTCTCAGCCTGGGCCAGAGAGCTCGAAGAGCCAGGTCTTCAGGTCCCGGCGGAAAGAACGGAGGGTGGGGGCAGTCCTAAGCTCCGCAGGCAGCTGGTTCCACAGGGCAGGCGCACCCACTGAGAAGGGCCTACCCCTGGGTGTTACCCGCCGGCAGTCTTTAACCGGCGGCACCCTGAGGAGACCCTCCCTGTGGGAGCGCACTGGACGAAGGAAACTTGATGCTGGCAGCAGGTGTTCCCTCAAATATCCCGGGCCCTCGCCATTTAGGGCTTTATAGGTCATCACCCGCACCTTGAATCTCACCCGAAGGGCAACTGGAAGCCAATGCAGCTCACGGAGTAGAGGTGTTACATGGGAGTATCGGGAGACCCCCATCATGACTCGTGCGGCCACATTCTGCACCAGTTGAAGCCTCCGGGTGGTCCTCAAGGGCAGCCCCATGTAGAGAGCGTTGCAGTAGTCTAAACGGGAGGTCACGAGCGCATGAGTAACTGTGCGTAGGGCATCTCGGTCCAGGTAGGGTCGCAACTGGCGCACCAGGCGAACCTGGGCAAAAGCCCCCCTGGTCACAGCTCCTATATGGTCTTCAAAAGTGAGCTGCGAATCCAGGAGGACGCCCAAGTTGCGAGCCCTATCAACGGGGGGTAACACCTCACCCCCCATTGTTAGAGATGGAATAGTCTGGTTGACCCGAGATGCCGGTATGCACAGCCACTCAGTCTTGGCAGGATTGAGACGAAGCCTGTTTCTCCCCATCCAGACCCAGACCGCTTACAGGCAACGGGACATCACGGCGAGGGCATCGCTGTGTTGGTTTGGTGAACACTCAGAACCTCCATGGTCAAATTTACTTACTTGTTAAGGTCATCCACACAACAAAACCCAAAATTCATAACACCATAACAATAAAAACAATTAAGACCTGTCACAAGACCCAGATTGCTTCAAACCAATCATTCTACAAAAGCTCTCCAGGACACTTTAGTTTTGACCAGCTTCTGGAATTTTAACAGGATAGGTGTCAACTTCCAGAGGAAGAGAAGACAGAGTGATGATGACTCTGAGAAAAGTGGAACTGATGACCAGGGCAAGATCAAGAGTTGGTAAATAGACCAGCTCTTTGAAACCCCTTCATAAAGGGGAGGAACTGAGATTGCCTAAAAGTGCTCCAGACAACTGTTCCTCACAAGGAGGCCACAAGACAGTGGTCTCTAGTGGGTTTAGACTTCTGGAAAATGAGGGAATAGCCATCTTGCTCAAACTTTGGCTGACACTTTCGCAATAATACTAAGTTTTCATACTTTTTTTCTAATTACTTTGGAAATTGCTGGTTAATTGCTTTTCAGCTATTAAAAAACTTTGGATTGACAGATTTGATGGCACTAGATGACTTTTGTTCAATCTTTAGTAAAAGTTCTAACTACAAATTTAAAAACTTAAAAATATGGGGGAATAAACAGAAAAATGACAATTAAAACTTTAATCAGAAAAATTGGAAATAAGATTTTGCAATTAGTTATAAAGAATCCTTCCCATGGGGAAATGCTTTTGTTTTGATTTTTCTTAAAAAAATAATAGGATAAGATTTTAAAAAATGGACACTAGATGAAACTAAAGATTACAATTAAAGGAAAGAGCACATAAACTTGATTTACAAATCCAGAATTAAAACAAAATATTTTAACATTGAACACACTGAGGGATATTTTTGCTAATGTGATGAGACTCAAAGATATTATAGAAGAACAAGTTTTACCTTACAAGATTGAGACTGAGTTAAAAGTATATTTATATGTGATAGGCTACAAGTATGACATGGAAAAAGATGTTACACTGCATATTCCCCCCCAAAAGCCCAGCTGATGTTTTAATAAGTAAAAATGATATAAACACAATAAAAAGAGAGTGACCTGCATAATTTCATATATTGGATTTACAAAATTTGCAAAACTTTTGAAGAATCTGGTGAGAATGGACAAAGAAAAATGAAAAGAACTCAAGTTCTATAGCATACTTTGAATGGGCTAAAATTTAAGATAGTTAGTTGTAAAAGAAGGATATATAAAGTTGGTTTATTTGATCAAGGTTAAAATGTATATGCTGTTATTTCTGGTAACACTTAATGAACTTTTGCTGACACAGGGACTGAAATGACAAGGTTTTACATATAAGAAATTTGATATGGGAAAAGATATTTTGCTGTATTTTAGGAGAAGATAATAAGTTACTAAAAATGTTTATACTTATTTCCAGTCGAACAAAATCAGACTTCCTTAGCCTAGTACTCTTCAGTTGTGTTAAGACTATAATTCCCAGAATTCTCAATTAGTATGGCATACACCCTACATCTGGGGAACACTGTATAAATAATATTCAATTTTTCCATGAGATTTCTCCTGTAGAATTTAGTTGTTTACAAATGGTAATAATTTAAATTGTACCTATCCCTCAACTTCCCCTTCATGGATTACTGCCTTGTCGTGGCGAAGGGGCTTGTGTAATTCAATGAAGTTATGAGCTATGCCGTGCAGGCCCACCCAAGATGGACAGGTCATAGCAGAGAGTTCTGACAAAACGTGATCCACTGGAGAAGAAAATGGCAACCCACTCCAGTAACATTGCCATGAAAACCCTATGGACAGTAGCAAAAGGCAAAACAATATGACGCTAGAAGATGAGACCCTCAGTTCAGAAGGTGTCCAATATGCTACTGGGGAAGAGCAGAGGGCTAGTACTAGTAGTGCCAGAAAGAATGAAGCAACTGGGCCAAAGTCAAAAGGATGCTCAGCTGTGCATGTATCTGGTGGTGAAAGGAAAGTCCGATGCTGTAAAGATTTTTTTTCTCCATAGGAACCTGGAATGTAAGATCCATGAATCAAGGCAAGCTGGACGTGGTCAAACAAGAGATGACAAGACTGAACATCGACATCTTAGGAATCAGTGAACTAAAATGGACAAGAATGGGTGAATTTAATTCAGATGACCATCAGGTATACTACTGCGGGTAAGAATCCCTCAGAAGAAATGGAGTAGCCTTCATAGTCAATAAAAGAGTAGGAAAAGCAATACTGGGATACAATCCCCAAAATGACAGAATGATCTCAGTTCAAATCCAAGGCAAACCATTCAATATCACAGTAGTCCAAGTCTATGCCCCAACCACCGGTGCTGAAAAGGATGAAATTGACTGGTTCCATGAAGCCCTATAGCACCTTATAGAACTAACACCAAAAAATGATATCCTTATCATCATGGGGGATTGGAAAGCTAAAGTAGGAAACCAAAAGATAACTGGAATAACAGATAAGTTTGAACTTGGAGTACAAAATGAAGCAGGGCACAGGCTGATAGAATTTTGTCAAGAGAATACGATGGTCATAGCAAACACTCTTTTCCAACAACCCAAGAGACGGCTCTACACATGGACATCACCAGACGGTCAACACAGAAATCAGATTGACTATGTGCTCTGCAGCCAAAGATGGAGAAGCTCTATACAGTCTGTAAAAACAAGACCGGGAGGTGACTGTGACTCAGACCATGAGCTTCTCATTGCAAAATGTAGGCTTAAACTGAATAAAGTAGGGAAAAGCACTAGGCCACTCAGGTATGAACTAAATCACATCCCTGACGAATATACAGTAGAGGTGACAAATAGATTTAAGGAATTAAATCTGATGGACAGAGTGCCTGAAGAACTATGGACGGAGGTTTGCAACATTGTACAAGAGGTAGCAACTAAAACCATCCGAAAGAAAAAGAAATGCAAGAAAGCAAAATGGCTGTCTGAGGAAGCTTTGCAAATAGCTGAGGAAAGGAGGGAAGCAAAAGGCAAGGGAGAAAAAGAAAGATACGCCCAATTGAATGCAGAATTCCAGAGAATAGCTAGAAGAGATAAGAATGCCTTCTTAAATGAACAGTGCAAAGAAATAGAAGAAAACAATAGAATAGGGAGGACCAGAGATCTCTTCAAGAAAATTGGAGAGATGAAAGGAACATTTCATGAAAAAATGGGCATGATAAAGGACCAAAATGGCAGGGACCTAACAGAGGCAGAAGAGATTAAGAAGAGGTGGCAAAATTACACAGAAGAACTATACAAGAACGAGCTTAACATCCCTGATAACCACGATGAGGTGGTCACTGACCAGATATCCTAGAATGTGAAGTGAAATGGGCCTTAGAAAAGCTGAGCAACAACAAAGCTAGTGGAGGTAACAGTATTCCTGCTGAGCTATTCAAAATCTTAAAAGATGATGCAGTAAAAGTGCTACACTCAATTTGCCAGCAAATTTGGAAAACTCAACAGTGGCCACAGGATTGGAAAAGATCAATTTACATTCCAATTCCAAAGAAAGGCAGTGCCAAAGAATGTTCAAATTATTGCACCATTGCACTCATTTCACATGCTAGTAAAGTTATGCTTAAAATCCTACAAGCTAGACTCCAGCAGTATGTGGATTGAGAACTACCAGAAGTACAGGCACGGTTTCGAAGAGGCAGAGGAACTAGAGATCAAATTGCCAACATACGCTGGATCATGCAGAAAGCTAGGGAGTTCCAGAAAAACATCTGCTTCTGCTTCATTGACTATACTAAAGCATTAGATTGTGTGGTCACAACAAACTGTGGCAAGTTCTTAAAGAGATGGAAGTACCAGACCATCTTATTTGTCTCTTGAGAAACCTATATGCGGGTCAAGAAGCAACAGTGAGAACTGGACACGGAACCACTGATTGGTTCAAAATTGGGAAGAGTCCGGCAAGGCTGTATACTGTCGCCCTGCCTATTTAACTTATATGCAGAGCACATCATGAGAAAGGCAGGGCTAGATGAATCAAAAGTTGGAATTAAGATTGCCGGGAGAAATATCAACAACCTAAGATATGCAGATGATACCATTCTAATGGCAGAAAGTGAAGAGGAACTAAAGAGCCTCTTGTTGCGGGTGAAGTGCAAAAGTTGGGTTGAAACTTAACATTAAGAAAACCAAGATCATGGCATCTGGCCCTCTCAAGTCCTGGCAAATAGATGGGGAAGAAATGGAGGTAGTGATAGATTTTATTTTCCTGGGCTCCAAGATCACCGCAGATGGGGACTGCAGCCAAGAAATTAAAAGATGCTTGCTCCTGGGGAGGAAAGCCATGGCAAATCTAGACAGCACACTAAAAAGCAGAGACATCACCCTGCCAACAAAAGTGTGTATAGTCAAGGCTATGGTCTTCCCAGTTGCAATGTATGGCTGTGAAAGTTGGACTATAAAAAAGGCTGAGCGCCAAAGAATTGAGGCCTTTGAACTATGGTGCTGGAGAAGACTCCTGCGAGTCCCTTGGACTGCAAGGTGATCAAACCGGTCAGTCCTAGAGGAGATCAACCCTGACTGCTCTTTAGAAGGCCAGATCCTGAAGTTGAAACTGAAATACTTTGGCCACCTAATGAGAAGGAAAGACTCACTGGAGAAGTGCCTAATGCTGGGAAAGATTGAGAGCAAGAGAAGAAGGTGACAACAGTGAATGAGGTGGCTGGATGGAGTCACTGAAGCAGTAGGCGTGAGCCTAAATGGACTCCAGAAGATGGTAGAGGACAGGAAGGCCTGGAGGAATGTTGTCCATAGGGTTGCGATGGGTCGGACACTACTTTGCAACTAACAACAAAGCTTCCAGATGTATCATGTCCAAGTGGAATTATGAAGTCAAACACTGATGTCAAATACAAATTTAATTACTGTAGATGCTGAAGGAAATACTAGACCAAAGGAGAGAAAAAGGCCAGCTTATTAGGGCAAAATGGAACTAAATTCAGGGATACATTTTCCTCAGTGATAATAAAACAATTATAGAGTAGTATAAAACAAAATGAATTAGGTGGAACATACAGGTATAGAAGATCTGATTTATAGAAAAGTTGAAGCATGTTGAAGATTCTTTAAAAAAATCTTGGCAGAACTTGATGACATTTTAGGCAAATTGCTGTTTCTGGGGTGACAGAACCATGATGGTGCAGCTTAGAAAGTGTTGTCTGCAGGGGTCCCAGGTTGGACCTTCTCAGTTGTAGCCCTTCCCGAAATCTGATGGGTTCTGCCTCTATTAGCTTGATGTCAGCTATTGTGTGTGATTATGTGTTATTATTATGTGTGATAATGTATTAATTGTTTTAGCAGACCTTAGGAATCTGAGGGTTTTTCTGTTTCTCCAGGATGTGATTGCCTATGTATGTAAGTATATATGTGATTGAGGTATAATATTCCTTATCACCTGCGTAAATTGCAACATCAGATTATTGGATTTTTTTTAGCTTTTAATCTTATTACTGAAAATCTATAAACTGCTAAGAGACAGACATGACTGGAGCAGCAGAAATAAGAAATACATAAATAACAGGTAATGCAATAGGATTGGATGGAACTGCAGATATGGAACATACAAGATTGCACACACTCAACCAAAACGTTTTCAAAAGCCATTTCTGGCAGTTGAAAATGTGCAAGATCTATTGGAAACTGGAATAATCCTAAAATATATGACTTTGACTTCTCTTCTACAAAACATTGTACATGGAAGAGAAGTGTGGGAGTTACCTAAGGCCTCAAACTGTATTCAATGGAGTTTGATCCAAAAATCTTCTAGACTACAAAGATAGCCTTATTGCTTTTATTCTTCTATATCAAAATTAACTTAAATATTAGTTAATGTTTATCGAGAACACACATGGCTTTCATTTATCTGGTCAAAAAAAACTTGACTACATATACATATAATTAATAATATACAGCTTTTCAGGTAAGGCAAACTGGAGTTTTGCTACAGCAATTGAATGGAAGAAGCCTAACTCAAAGCTCAGTCTAAATAATCAGAGTTAGTATGAGTGCAGAGGTAGCCAGGGTGACGTTGTTCATAGTATCAAGTAGGATAAGTGTTATTCTTTCTTAAGAAACAGGTTTAGATGAATTACTGTAAGGCAGCCTATATGGAACTGTTTTTCAAGAGACTTCAGAAGCTGCCATTTTTATTGAAGAAATGTATTAAATAAATAGTACAGAGGTAGAACCAGACTACATTAGTAATATTTTTTTCTGTTCAGCAAGACACCTTTGGTTTTCTAAAAATATATATATATATCTAGCAATAGTATAGTCAAATGTAACTAACCTAATACCCAACCCTTTATATTTGTCTAGAGAATAATATTTGATTTTATAATTATTGATTAGAGTAGTACCAATGGAAAATCTCTAATACATAAATAGGAAATCTTTCTTTCTCTCTCTCTCTCTCTCTCTCTCTGTGTGCGTGCGCGCGCGTGTCTGTCTCTTTATTCTCTTTCTTCTCTCTCTTTCTCCTGATCCATCTGGGTGGTTAAATTAAATGATCTTTTCCACAAAGGTCAAAAGTTAAGTGTCTTGGTTTCACAAGCCTTTGCCTGTAATGGGATGATAATCCAATTCCTTGACATGAAGAACGAATTTTTGTCCAGTAGTTATTAAATATGCAGGAAGCCTGAGTCTGAAGATAAATATATAGAAGTAATGAGAAGTATAACTGTGATAGAGCACTAAGATAATACTAAAAACCTCAGCTGAATGGGAGATGGGTAGAAAGAGAAAATAAAAAATAACACATTTATAATTCATATATTTTTAATAAAAGAAACTATTTTACCCTACAATAAACATAAGAAAGTATAATAGTGAATGGTTCTAGTTGGGGTAGATCTTTTCCCAGTACAATCTCTACTTTGTCATAGTCAGTAAATCAATGATTTATGTGTAGTAAAATAATTTTAAGTACTGATTAATGATGCTAATATTTATTTAAACTCAGCTTGACAAGTTAGCTAGCCATTGAAGTTACTAGTCCAAGGATATTTTTACTTGCCTGCACACCCCCCCCCCAAAACACACATGGACAAATAAATATCTATATCTATATATCTATATCTATATATCTATATCTATAAAAAGGTAAATGTTTCCCCGCACATGCGTGCTAGTTGTTTCCAACTCTAGGGGCCGGTGCTCATCTCCGTTTCAAAGCCTAAGAGCCAGCACTTGTCCGAGGATGTCTCTGTGGTCATGTGGCTGGCATGACTAGATGCTAAAGATGCACGGAATGCTGTTACCTTCCCACTGTAGTGGTCCCTATTTTTCTACTTGCAGTTTTACATTCTTTCGAACTGCTAGGTTGGCAGAAGCTGGGACGAGTAACAGGCATTCACTCTGTTATGCGGCACTCGGGATTCGACCCGCCAAACTGCTGACTATATGTATATATATATATATATATATATATATATATATATATGTTTTTGTAGGTTTTCATGGGTACAAGCTACAAGCACGAAGCCGAAGACACCAGCCTGAAGATGATGTCGCCAAGACACTCTCAATCTTACATGGGAAAAGACCCGAATACGCCAAGACATATAAATATATATATATATATATATATATATATATATATATATATATATATATATATATGTATGTGTGTGTGTGTGTCTGTGTCTCTGTGTCTGTGTGTGTCTGTGTCTGTGTGTATTCCTGACTTCCTGACTTGTGGCACACTGTTGAACTGAAAATAAAAGAAAAAGAATCAATTCTTTCCCGAATCATAAAACCTCCCTGAAGTTAAATCTTATTTTATTATATATAGAAAGCATTTAATTGTATTGACCATATAAAATTTAAACGTTATTGTCCACATGCAATACCTATACACAGGTCAGAAAACCACAACCCACAATCAATTGAACCTATATGCTTTCTTTATTCATTCAATCCCTATTTAGGGAAAGTGGAAGGGAAGAAGAGTGTGATTTTAAAACTACAGGAAAAAATATTATTAACCTGCATTATGTTGATGACATTGTTCTGGTAACCAAAAGTGCAAAGTATCTTCAAGCTATAATAATAAAAGTCAAAGAGCAAAAAATTGGAACTAAAATTAAACAGAAATAACACAACAGTAATAAAAACAGATACCTCTATTTGAATTCACTGTGAAGATATTTAAGTGGTAGCTAGCATTCCTTTACTCAACAGTAAAGGAATCAGCACTCAAGAAATATGCTACAGATTAGCACCGCAAGGTAGCAATGAAGGACATGCAAGAGATATTCAGATGTTGTGACATGTCTGTACCTACAAAGATCACATCTGTGCCAGCGAAGTTTTTCCCCCTCATGATAATTTATGGAAGTTAAAGTTGAACTTTGAAGACTGATATTTGGTGGAGGTAGAGAATACTCCTGAGAATTTATTTATTTATTACACTGTTATCCTGCCTTTATTATTTATAAGTAATTCAAGGTGGCAAACGTACCCTAATACTCCTTCCTTCTCCATGATAAAT
The DNA here is from genome assembly GCF_964194415.1 of Vipera berus. Taxonomy (NCBI): domain Eukaryota; kingdom Metazoa; phylum Chordata; class Lepidosauria; order Squamata; family Viperidae; genus Vipera; species Vipera berus. Next base: position 81,799,216 of record NC_138204.1, read on the forward strand.
AGCATGGATAGCCAAATCAATTCAGAGTTCTCACTCAAGGCACAAGCTACCAGGATCATATTATGATATTTTGGACTCTGCTTTCTTGAAATGTCTATAATCCTGGGAGTGATGTGTGTATGAGATGGAAATGGCATTGCACTTTTGGATGATCTCTGGCACTCATCCTTGCTCTATTAAGTTTCTTGGTGGTTTTTGATACTATTGACCATGGTATCTTTCTGGATCAACTCAGAGAATTGGGAGTGGGCCATATGGCATTGTGCTGGTTTGTCTCCTTTCCCCAGGATCAAGTCCAGGCAGTGGTCCTTGTTTGGGAGAGATCCAGTCCTTGGTTCCTACTATGTGGAGTGCTGAAATGATCACTGTTCTCTCAACATCTACATGAAGCTATTGGGTGAAGACTTCCGTTCCTTGGGATAAAGTATGATCAATACGTTGATGATTCCCAGTTATGCATCTTTGCCCCTGGCAAATTAAGCAATGTTGTGGATTTCTTATCCTGGTGCCTGGAGGTTGTGAGGTTCTGAATGGGGAACAGCAGGCTTCAGTCCTAGTAAGGTGAAGGTGCTTTGGGTCTATGGACCTAACTTTAGTGCTGGATGGGGTTGCACTGCCCCAAACAGCCCCTTGTACATCTGGGTGTCCTTCTACACATATGACTTCTACTTGAAGAGAGGATTGCAGGTGAAGCTAGTAGGGCTTTTGTTCAACTTCATGTTGTGCACCAGTTGTGCCAAGAGTGAGGGTCTTACTCATTCATGCCCTAGTCACTCATGCCCTAGCCTAGTCATTTCCCAACTGGATTAGAGTAATGTTCTGGATACAGGGCTGCCCTTGAAGAGCACCCAGAAGCTTCAGCTGATGCAGAATGCACTAGTGTGGGCAGTTATGTGTGTTTCTAGAAGAACACACATTACACTTCTGCTCTGTGAGCTGCACTGGTTACCAGTCTGTTGGTAACCACCTTTCTTCAATTACATCTGCCCATCCCACAGATCCAGCAGAGAAAGCATGCCACGGGGATTAGGAAGCTACACTGGGCAGGTCCTGGGCCTTTTCTGCTGTGGCACCTGCTTTATGGAATATCCCCCCTCCAAAAATAATAATAATAATGAGGCAGTCTCTTTTGTCTTTCATGAAGTCCCTCAAGACCTGATGGTATCATCAGACCGGGGAATCCCAGGGGACTGGTATAATATCGAGGCATCTTCACTGTTAATAACACCTGCTCCCCATCCATAACTTTTATTTATATAATTTAGTTTTGGTTTTTTTTACAATTTTTAAGTTTTTAATAATCATATTAACAATTGTTTTGTGTACGTTGTTTGTTTAGTTTTGTTCTATGCCGCAACATACAAATGTTTGTGAGATGGGCAGCCATATAAATGAATGAATGATGGACAGCCATATTAAATGAATGAATGAATGAATGAATGAATGAATGAAATAGTGAAAACAAAGAGAAGAACACGAACTAGAGTAAGATAATCCACTGGTATACCTGAAAGGTCAGTTAAGGTCAGTTTATCCTGGAGAAGGTCTATCTCTGTGACTGTTAAGTGACTGCACTGACTTGATAGCACATAATACATTCATACATATATATATAATGTGCATTAAGAGCAAAAAAAAGCCATCTCACTTTTTTCAGAATAGATTTTTACAATTGGAATAATGCTATCAAAAAGGCTCTGCCTGACTTAGGCCTGGATATGATAAATTATGCGCTGGTTCATACTGAAAGACAAGATAGTCTTTAACCTGATACTTTCCAATAGCAGGGTCCAAACTGTTCATTCTTTAGAATTCAAAATAAATACCTTGAATTGTACCTAGAAGCAAACTGGAAGTCAAGAAAGTTATTTTAAAGCTCATGTAGCATACTGTAAAATAATCATTTTTGACAAAGCTGTAATTGCTGCATAAACTTGAATGAGGGAGAGTGAAGTTGTGTTTTTAAGTAGTTTATGTGTCACATGAAACACCTCCATGAAACTGCTCTTCAGAGCAGACTTTCACCTTCTTAAGTATTCCATTTTGGTCCTTCCTAAATATATTTACATTGTTGTCAGTTTCTTGAAGAACTGAAGACACAATTAGGCATCTTAATTTTTCAAACATTTTGTCTGTACACTTAGACATTCACAACATTATGTCTACTGTATAATAATAGCAATATGTAGTCAGAGCAACCCAAGCCATAAATAAGAAGCCACATGGGAATTCCCCAGTTGGTTGGGGATGGAGGTTTCTCTGGGAACCAAAGATATATCTATGCTGAAGGCAAACAATGATCCATGATGGACCTCCTAATTCCAGTGCCACGCAGAACAATTCTGCTGCTTTTTTTCCCTACCAGCTCTTATACACTTTGATGAATGAGAATCTGCCCCTGAAAATTCTTTTAAAGGCAATACTATTGAAATTTTCATAGATAGGATGAAGCTTCGCTCTCTGAGTTTATAAGTTGATTTTTGAATGTTTCATTGCCAGGCTAGGTAAAAACTTCAGAGGAGTTTAGGGGATGTCAGTGTCAGTGTTCTGCTGTTTGTAAGGGCTTCGTGTGGTCAGTAGGTCTTGTGATGGTGAGGTCACATTAGGTGAGGATCCCATCAGGTCAGGGTTTTGTGATGGGTCTTGTGGTGGGTCAGGTGAGGGTCTCTCATAGATAGGTTGTGTTATTCTTTTGCTTACTGTGTTATCCAGACCTCTCCAGAATGAGTATGTGAATGGCCTCCTTTTTGAACTGTGGCCTTGTTGGTTTCAACAAAAAATAGGTAAAGGTAAAGGTTCCCACACACATGCGTGCTAGTCATTTCCAACTCTAGGGGCCGGTGCTCGTCTCCGTTTCAAAGCCGAAGAGCCAGCGCTTGTCCGAGGACGTCTCCGTGGTCATGTGGCCGGTATGACTAGACGCCAAAGGCGCACGGAACGCTGTTACCTTCCCACCGTAGTGGTCCCTATTTTTCTACTTGCATTTTTACGTGCTTTCGAACTGCTAGGTTGGCAGAAGCTGGGACGAGTAACAGGTGCTCACTCTGTTACACGGCACTCGGGATTTGACCCGCCAAACTGCTGACCTTCTAATCGACAAGCTCAGCGTCCTAAACCACTGAGCCACCGCGTCCCACCCAACAAAAAAATATCAGGTGGCAAATTCCTTCTTTTCCAGATTGCGAAGGGTCAGTTGTCTGGAAGGCACAGTGTAATGGTGAGGATATAATGGAAAGCAGCAAAACAGATACCCTGAAAGTCCAATCAAGAAAGCAAGCAAAATGCCTCCACTGAGAGAAATTAAAAAAGAAACATTCCAACATCCAAGAAAGAACAACTTCTGAAGGCCCTTTTGCAAAGGAAGAAAAGCTTTGGATTTCTTCCAGTGGCCATCAGGAACCCATTTGCAACTAACAGAATGGGAACACTATTAGTATTAGTATGAACTGTCATATAATCAGCATTCATATGCGAGACAACCCCAATAAGCAGATTGCCATCTATTTTTAATACTGTCCGCAGAATTAACTGACCAGTAAAAATAGAGCCACGCTCTGAATATTTGCAATTTGTGTTCTGATAATGTTCTTCGGGGCTTCAACACACTGTCTTTTTACCAAGAGAAAAAGAAACCTTTCACCCACGTGGACCCCCTTGCGGAAATTTGCAGTAGCTAAAATAGCTATTACTCTATCTGACTAGAAGTATATCTTCATTTCTTTTTTTTTCCCCACTGTGCTTTCCCCCACTTTCTATTTGTGTTTTTCTACCAGTGCAGAACAAATGTGTCTATTATGTGTGAATTGGAAGAATGCATCACCAAATCCACCCTGATCATCCTTGAAATGAGCTTATGCACATATGCTCCTACATACACAGATTCAGGTCAGATATTTAAACAAATGCAAAAGAGTAGAGTGAAGAACAGAAATCAGGCTCTTCAAAAGCCTTGGTACAGTCCTACAACCTCCCCAAATTATCAGCAAATCAGAGCGACAAAATGATTGAATAAATGAATGGGAAATGATCATATCAGCTTTTTTCAAAACTTTAAGAATAACGCCATATAAATGTAAATTAAACAAAGTCAAGTTTATTTTTTTTCCTGCTTCCATTCATTACTTTATGGAGTATGCTTCCTGATAATTCCCTTAAAGATTAAGTGTGGGCCCCCAAAATTCCCTATTCCTCTACCACAGGGGTCTTCAAACTTGGCCCTTTTATGACTTGTGGACTTCAACTCCCAGAATTCCTCAGCCAGGGAATTGCAGTCCACAAGTCATAAAAAGGCCAAGTTTGAAGACCCTCTCTACCACATGGACTATGTTATGTCCTAGAATTTTAGGTGTAGCCATATCTAAAATCAGTGTGGGAACTCATGACTCACTTTGGTTCACAAGTCAGAATCCTCAATATTAAAAAGTGCATGTTCCTTTGAAACTATATAGAACTACAGTAATGGGACACCCAGCCACAGATTTTGTGGCAAAAAAAAAAGTCCAAGGGATACAAACTCTGTCACTACAAACCTTAACGGGTATATGATCATATATAAGCAACTTTAGCCAAAAGTATTTTTAGAGCAGTTCCAGAATTTAAACAATGTTTCAAGTGCAGGATAGGACTCACAAACACACAGATGTATCTCTGTGTATGCAATGAATGCCTGAACAGAAATCTGATATATTTTCCTCTGTAATCTAAGGCAATATACACTTGTAGTCAAAACAGCTTATTTGCAACATGTACTTAATTATCTCTGATTTTTCATATGAAATTCACATTACTTTAAGGTCATAATTTTTATATGATGGACTGCTTCCTACCCCATAGTTGCTTTTCTAAATATTAACTGAAGTCAGATGGTTCTCTGTGATGTGAGATGTTGCCTACAGATGCACATATCTCTTTAATTCAGATTCATGTTGGGATTGATTTTCCATTTCATTAACAGGAAAACATATTAAATAATTCTAGCTAAAGTCACTTCTTTGTGCATCCATCTTCTTCATCAGTGTATTCCCAGTGTATTCTCTGTCGTGTGGCATTTTAATTAGTTTTACACAATGTTGTGCATTCAGCAAAAAAAACCCCTCAAAATATGATAAATGTGATTAAATATTTCAGTTTTGAGAACATGAGCTTAGGTAAGCTTTTACACAATAAGGCATTAATAACCTTTTGCATGTGATATAAAACAATTTTCTGTGATTGATTAACTTTGTGTGATGTTAACAGCAATAACAATAGATGACCACTTTACTCATTGTAAAGGCAGTGATAGTCTAGGAGAATCACACAAAATTATTATTAACTTTGGCAGAGAAGGCAATTAAAAGTGGAACATTTGGGAACAACAAATATAATGTTTATCAATCCCATACACGTATATGCACATATATATGGAAAGATTGAAGGACTGTTCTAGGTTTACTCCAGGCTCCTCAAAAGTGAGAGAGCCAATACAAAATGTATTCATGTGGTTATTAAGGCATATTTAAAAGCATGATGGCATTTCTTACATTACAGAAGGCATTATGCAGATTTTGGCTTTTTTACATATTTTACTTAGCCAACGTCCAGTTTTCCACTGCATTTACAGCCAATCTCATACCCTTTTGCATCTGTCAAATTTCTTAAGAGCTTGCTCTTCTCTCTAGAGGTATTGGTGCCATTAAACATGACTAAGATCAGGGTCTTCAAACTTGGCCCTTTTATGACATGTGGACTTCAACTCCCAGAATACCTCAGCCAGTGTGCCTGGCTGAGGAATTCTGGGAGTTGAAGTCCACAAGTCATAAAATGGCCAAGTTTGAAGACCCCTGATAGATCATCTTCATAATGTTTGACTATATTCTGAATTAAAATCACCCATCTTTGATGATGATGATAATAATAATAATAATAATAATAATAATAATAATAATAATAATAATAATAATAATAATAATAATAATAATAATAATAATAATAATCTGAAACAGTACACATCTTTTCATCCTCCCCAGGGACTAAAAACTTGCAGCCAAAATAAAATTTTCTAGGATGCCTGTGTTTTTATTATGGGTTTGAAATACTGTATGTAGGCCATATTCTGACCCAAGGTTCATAATGGGACTGCTGCTATCAAAAGTAGATAACTCACTAGGTAGCCATTGTATTTTACTGCCGCCAAGTGGGAAAATAAAAATATGATGACAAAATGAACGGTGCCATTGGAAGCACCACGAAATTCTGCTTTGGGATTAAAAAAAAGATTTGGGGAATGATTTTTTTAAAAAAATAAAATAAATTCAGGTTCAATTGTCATTCCCAGCAAAGTTTGCTCATCAGAATTATTGTGGTTGGAATGATCAGGTAAAGGATGACAGCACACCTGCTTTGTAAGAATGAAATAAAGTAACTTCTACATATGGGGGGTGGGTGGTAACGCCATAATAAAAACCTGAACAATCCTGTTGTGAAGAAAAATAAATAGATACTTTTCTCCTTTTATTTCATATACTTAGAACTGACAAATAAACTATACATTACCTTAAAGATGCTATTTAGCAGGTACACCATCTTCCAAATGCGTTGGGATTGGTGATCATGCATGCTTGAAATATTAGTGTTTCAATATGATAAGAGGCCAAAGGGCTGTTCTAACATTGGGATCTACTCCATATCATGGTTCTACTATTAAAAGGCAGAGTCTCTCCTTTTTTCCTAAGTATAGTTTGGAGACTTGTATCTGTCCTTTATGTTGCTAATAACAATCTTTTTAAAAATAATTTCATTAACAAAACCCTCCCCAAATCAGGAAGCTGGTATACTATAATGCAAGGCATTAACTTTCGGAAGAGATGTAATTTGAAAACTGTGATTCTATTCCTTATAGATATTTTTAAAAAACAAACTGGAAGTAGCTCAGCCTTTGTTTTCCATGGGTCCTACCCTAGGCAAACAGAGAAATGTAAGCAGGGTTGACATTGAGTGTTATATGGAATGGAAAGAACAGCAAGCAGCATCTTTGCCACTGTGTCTTTACATAAATTGACATTTTGTAATTGCCTATGCTCCCTGACTTTGCCATTTTGCCAATGGACAAGCCCTCTTCCTCCCTATAGCAACCACTTTGTTTGAACCACAACCACCAACACACTTTCAAGATGGTGGTTTTGTCCTTTGGCCCAAAACATAAGAACATTTTAAATTTGAAACATTTTAACCTATCTGAAGTGCGGAATACTATCTGTAATCCAGACAGCCACTACTTGCCAACCAATACCAGCAGTCAGAAACAATAACTTCCGTATACTTTAAAGGTTTCACAGGCTTTAGCTTAATGTTGTTCACTGAGTGACAATGTGAAGTGATTCAGTAACGTATAGATGTGGAAAAGCTGAATCAGAACAGTCAGCACTGTTATATTTAAACTAGTGATCCAGTAAGCAGGATCCTATAGACCAGGGGTGTCAAACTGCTGGCCCGCAGGCCGGTTTCATCATACCGAAGCCACACCCACCCCATTGCCGGCAATGCAAAAAGAGTCACAATGCGCCGTGACACATCACGTGACGTGGCGACTTTGACACCCGTGCTATAGACCAGGGCTTTTCAACTTTTTCACCCATTGTACCACTTTTAGCATATGGCAACATCCGAGTACCACCAGTCGCCTAGCAAGGTGTCAAAAACTTGATGACCAAAAAAAAAAAAAAGGAAAAAAGTGAAGTACAGGTAGTCCTCGACTTTCAACAGTTTGCTTAGTGACTGTTCTAAGTTACAATGGCACTAAAAAAGTGCCCCCCAAGCCATAGCCGAGCAAGACACCTGCCTGCCAGCCAGGCGGCGATCTTCCTCCTGTCCGAGGTTTTCATTGTTGTGAGCATTTCTGTTGAGGATTGGCAGCAGGGGTGGGGTGGGGAGTGTTTGGTTTTTATTCTCCCACCCTCTGCTGGGTGGTTGCAGCAGGTTTTGGTCACTTCACATGACCCTGGGACACTGTGACCATCTTAAATATGAATCAGTTGCCAAGCATCTGAATGTAAATCACAAGACCCTGGAGATGCTGCAACATTCCAGCTGATTGGCGCTTCTTCTGGGCTCAGAAGCACCAGGATCAGCGTCGAGCTCCAGCTGGAACCTGGCGCTGATCCTGGCGCTTCCGCTGAGCCCTGACAGCCCTGCAGCTCCAGCCATCTCTTGCTCAGGCTTATTCAGTGCTGCCACTGGTTCAGCTCATTCCCCTCCCCCGCTACCACTTTTCTAGGATGGTCGTGTACCACCTGCCAGGTGCCAATGTACCACAGGTGGTACCTGTACCACTGGTTGAAAAGCCCTGCTACAGACCATTCCTAGAAACCTTATAAATAATCAGTCCTGACAACTTAGCATATACAGTACAGGATTATTGTAATTCATCATCCCATGAATGCCAAATCTCTAACTGGAACCTTTGCAAATACTTTTCTCTTATTCTTTTCCTTCTTTGGCAAATATCGAAAGCCAAAATCTAAAGAGCATGTATTTTTACTATTTCCTTAATCCTCCGCATACATTTTTAAAGTAATCATCAGTCATGGCATTTTTCACATTATTAATTCTTTAGCAATAAAAGTATGAGTGCAGTAAAGAAGAGCTTCTGTTTTTGTTGCATTGAGCCAAAGCGTTATCTTTTATTATGTGATCCCTCCTTGAACCCTTTGTGTGTTGGCAACTCTCAACCTAACGCTTACAGCTAGATCAAATATATCGGGGAAAACAGAAGAGAATGGAGAATAATGGAAGATCCATTAAACTATGCAAGTATGCATGAACTGTAAAAAGTGGATCCTGCACATATCAGCTATAGCCTTTAGCTGTTAGCAGGTGCAAGTCAGTCAGTTGTACAATTCATTTGTCTACCTAATTGCACTGAAGATAGGCTTTTAGTTTGCCTATAACGTTGCTAATGAGTAGGTTTTCAGTTCGATCTAACTAATTAATTCTTGTTAACTTCCTTTACGTGGCTGTTCTTTTAATTTAACCAGAGACAGCCCCATAGTTGCTCCTTGCGTTTAGTCTCCACCAGATTACTCTATTCATTAAGGGGCTGTAATTACTGGTCATACCCCTTTTTCCAAATGGCCATTACAACCTCTGGCTTGCATATTGAATAACAGCAATTTCCTGACTCCAACAGACTCTTTACGTGAGGGAGGGGAAAATGCTAATAAAGAAAGAATAAATGATTCGCTGCTTCATTCAGTGGTGTGTAGACTTCTTTTACAGAAGAAATTGCACTGAGGTGGTTGCTGGCAGGCCCCCTACCTCCACCCTGGGTGAAAACAATAAGAACCAAGTCAAGCATTCCCTGCTCCTGTGATTACAGCATCCGTAAAAGTGATTATATGGCTGCTGTAATCAACTTCAATGAAAGCTGCCTGTTAGAGCTTCAATAATTACTCATTTCTGTTAACAGCTTGCTTTCAGTTTAGTACTTTGAGGCCTAGAAAGAAAAAAGAAAAAAAAAACCTAGGGTGTTTTAATAAAAAAAAAGACTCTGTGAGTCAATACTCTTGTGGGGTAAAAGCTTGTGTGTGGCCAAAAAGAAAAAAGAAGAAAGAAAAGTTTGTATGCAACTTTTTGTCTTCTTCTCAATAACAATCTCCCCCCCCCCTTTTTGACGTCGGCTTTAGGTTGTATTTAATCAGCAATAAGCACAAGTTCATACAGGGTTCACTCACGTACTACGTGTTTACTAAAGGAGGCATGAGAGTTTAAATAAAGTGGTGGTTTTCAGCATTTTCCCCGTGTCTTTAAACAAACCGCCTGTCTCCAGAGCATTTGAAAAACCACCATGGATATCTTTGTATTTCTGATGTACCTCCTTTCATTCAAAAAAACAAAAACAAGAACAATTTACATCAGTTACGGATTTCTTAATGACCAAACTTTTTACCCACAGCAAAAATCAACCAATGAGTCCTATTTACTAGTAATGTAGTCAATAGGAGATTACAAAGGTGGGAAGGACTGGTATATCAATAAAGAAGGTTACTTGTAACTCAGTGTTGACATGAGGGGTTCTTGTTGCTCTCTGAGCTTGGTTGTAGATACTATATACTGCAGATACTTCCAGATCTCATAGGCTACAGAGAACAAGCCAGGCTACAATTATGGAACAGAAAAAAGTATGCTTAAATCAATTAATACACATTACGACATTCTTTTGTGCATCTTGAAGGCACTTTTTTTCTAAACACAACCTCGTATACTTCCACACTGTTCTCTGAGTTCCTTTAAGGAAGGTTGTGTAGAATTTAAAAGTGAAGATACACAACAATATAACTTAAAACAATGTAGTTATGTCAGATGTATGCAAACTTTTAAGATACTCAAAACAGATACTATAAAAGCAGCTTAAGTAGCAGAAAAGAAGAAGAAAAGAGTACTTGACCAAATTCACATGAAAGGGTTTTGGTGGAATGTAGGTAGAGTTAAAATAGGTAAACTAAGCTGTCTATCTATTTCTCTGATATCTGGATTGCATTCAGCGCTATCCCCAAGTTTTCTGTAAAAATAAATAAGGATTATTTCTCAACTGTTTTACCCAGCTTAAACAAGTTGCTTATGTCATTCACTCTGAATATCCCAAAATTTAAAAAAGCACCTACAGTAGGTCATACCTTTTGAAGATTGCAAGTCAGTTGTGAAATACAGTTGGTTAAAAAATTTTTTTTTTAAAAAAAGTTTAATTTGAGGTTGGTAAAACAGCTGAAATGTGATCCTGGTTAATTCAGTACAACTCTGCACTGAACTGATTGTGTGCATCTTTTGATTAAGATGATGAGCAAATAATCACCTATGGTTGTTGCTTTATACAGGGCTCCTTTTTTTAAAAAAAAGATAAAAAATATGACATCTAACCTATAGTCCTACAGAGACATTTTGTGCATTTGTGGGCCCTTTCACCTGCAAGGAATGTGAAAGGCAGAGATTCCTAACCAGTGTTGTCCTTACATGTCCCTGTTGCTCATTCTCCTTGTTGTGTGGTCTTTTCCTTTATTATACTTTTGTTCTGCTGTTAGCTATTGCTAAACCCCTTTTCTAGTTTAGAAATTCCTCAAATCTCTAAGATAATATAAATAGGTGAAACATAGGGGAGAGATGTGATGATGGTAAAGATGCTTGGGTACTATAAAAACAAAGAGCAAATTCCCTTTTCTTAAATAACTTTTAAAAAGGGAACGGGTTCAAACATTCTACAAAGTCTATCCCAGGGGTAGGCAATCTTGGCTCTTTTATGACTCATGGACTTCAACTCCCAGAATTCCTGAGCCAGCATGGCTGGCTCAGGAATTCTGGGAATTGAAGTCCACGAGTCATAAAAGAGCCAAGATTGCCTACCCCTGGTCTATCCCATCTGTCTAAGTCTGAGCTAGCATTAAAAACACTACCAACCCAGTATTTTCAGGCTCGGACTGAACTTCCTTTAGACCTGCCTCCCACATCAATCCATCATCTATATACCTTGTTGTTGTTAGTTGCGAAGTCGTGTCCAACCCATTGCGACCCCATGGACAATGTTCCTCCAGGCCTTCCTGTCCTCTACCATCTTCTGGAGTCCATTTAGACTCACGCCTACTGCTTCAGTGACTCCATCCAGCCTATATACCTACATCCTCCAAATTATCCCTTTCCTAAATTCCCTTCTCCCACTGGAATATAATCTGGGAAGACTATAGTAATCTGTTGACATGCTGTTCTATCACCTACTCATTACAGTACATTGGGTCTTTGACTGCTTGAGGAAGTGTCAACTGATTGATTGATTAATTAAGTTATTTCAGAGTTAATCAATTCATGTTCAATCCAAGAGAAACTCTGTAATGACAGTTTCATAAGAGTTTCTTCTAGTGTGTGTGAGGGATAGGGTATGGGAGAAAGAGATACTCATAAGTGGTTCTATCTTTTCCTAACTTTGGATTCATCCACTTATTCCTGAAGTCAGTGTCATAGGCCTCTATGCTTCTGGTCCGCTTTGTATGCTGAATGCAATGTTTTGCTCTTCCTACCAAGGAGGCAGGTTGCATTTTTACGCTTCTTTCAGCAAAAAGCTACCTTGACAAAATAAAAAATAAGTCACTGAATGTTCTCCCACTGGTTGACTGGATGGAGCGCGTATTGGTTTTTTGCATGGGGCACATGCACTTTCTATGGCCAAATCAGTGGTGCAAAAGGATGGAAGTGAGTAATGTAAGTAAACATAAAAACATATGTAAATTAAGATGAGTTTAAGCTGAATGACTGTTCACTTCTCTCTCTCTCTCTCTCTCTCTCTCTCTCTCTATCTATCTATCTATCATCTCTCTCTATCATCTCTTTGACATATGTTTCTGACTATAATTTCCACCTTCCGTGTTCTTTTCCATATTTGTAGCGCTCTAAGAGAAAAATGAACATTTTAAGGACTGATCTTAACTGGAAATCTAGTTTGGTTGGGAAGGCAAAGAACAGATAGATACTTTCCTTACATTTTGAGTTACCACCTGGCTTAAGTGCTACATCTTAGAATGACTCTGATGTATCAGTAATGATATTCAAGCACCTTTCTTATTTAAAATAGTATCACTTTCTCAAGCATCAAATGCAGCACAGCCCTTTCAAATGAAGGCAGAAAAAGACAGGTAACTTGGGGCGTTCTGACACATACTTGCTTTAAGATGTAAGGAGTGTCTTTAAATCTTTTGCTCGAAGAGGTGATTAGGAAGACTGAAGTTTGGAGTAATGTATTAGTGGTGTGCAAAAACCTGTACCTTTTCCTAGTCCAGTTTCAGTTACAGAGTTGCATTGCTGACAGTGGTATTTTATATTGTGAGATAATATTTTAATGAACTTGTTAAAAAAGACAAAAATGTAATGTCAGATTTTGGTTGTACAAGATTATCCACTACACTGACAAAATTGAAAGCTTATTCAAGACAAAATGGATATGATGATCAAAATCTTACCAAGAAATTTAAATTGCATGAATAGTCTATTCCTTCTTCTTATATGTTTCATAAAATATATTTTCTTAACATATATTAAATGAGAACATATTTACCTCTGCCTCAAATACAATGAGCATGCTTAACTATTACATAGTTCAAGGCTCACAAGTAGTTCTCTTCATATGGAGATTTTAATTCCTATGCAGAAAATTATATGCCTTTTTAATACTCAGTTAAGATACTCCATTTTACAAATAAGAGAACTAAGTTATAGCAATACACTATGATATCTGAGGGGATATAAAAGTAATTTTGAGGAGCAGAATATGGATTTTTTTAAATTTTTAACCTTTAACCTAAACTACAACTTAACAAAGTCTGACTTAAAGGTAAAACAAACAAGTGCAGAGTTATCTCATAATTATTATTTATATGATGTTTAATAATATAAAGTATACACAACAGTTTAAATGGGGATATTAATTTTGCATTCTACGTATGTTTCAGTTGAGTTACAAAATATGATTCAGCACAAAAATGCTTGAATTAGTTGTATTTCACGATACCATTTTGGAGCAAACATTTCATATAAGCTAAGTAGGACTTATTAGCAATGGAATAATTTGGACAAACCTTGTAAATCTATAATAGTATTTTTTGTTCTAGTATGCAGGCTGTTTTGAGTAAACTTTGTTTAAATTTCTGGGGTAGTATACATACAAACAGCAATGGGACGATGTCTCTTAAAGTTCTGCAGAACTATTAAACTAAAATTTATTTAGGATTATATTTGAGGTACCCTTTAAAACTTTTTACATAAATGAAACACATCAGTTTTTCTCTTAGTTATTCTAGAAAATGTTGTGATTTAGAGAGGCATAGATATTTCAGCTATTCTGATTGATTTATGGTTGTTTCATCAAAACAGAAAATTATGCACACAGTGTTTGAAGAATAAACTTCTGTCCAGATATTTGATATTCCTAACAGCTTTCTCCTAAACTTCCAATTTAAGAAGAACTATAGTATTCAGTATGTTACTTAGTGTGCTAAGTAATCAGTAAGAAATCAGAATTGGTCCAATATGGGAAAGTTCAACACATATACAAATATTCAACTAAGTTAAGAGCATTTTATGTACATAGTATTACATAAAAGACCCACCCATTATTTGTCATATTGAGATATTGCGATGAGGAAGAAAACACAAAACTCATACAGATAGTCCTTGTTCTGTGACCATTTCAGTTATAACAGTGGTGAAAAAGTAACTTTACAACCAATTTTTGCATATAGAATCTTCACAAGACTTAGGACAGCTGACAGTAGGATCAAAGGACAGCTGAAGTAAGATAAAAACCATAGCTTCAATTAGCGACTGCTTCGCTTAACAACCAAGTTTCTGGTCCCAGTTTTGGTTGCTAAATAAAAGACTACCTGTACATATGAAGCCACTCAAAACAGTACTTCTCAATAGTGTGTGTAATCTTGAATTTGAGCCTCTACACCGCAGGCTAATGCCTTAATTAGTGTAACATTCTGCATATATTAAGCACTCATGAGGATAGTTCAGAATACCTCCATAAGAAGCTGGAGGATGGAACTAGTATTGAGGCACTGTAAGTAGCAAATTAATATGGTTATTCTACTTGTTCAAAGAATCTAGAAAATGGATTTCTCTTTATAAAATGAAGTAATTTGTATTCAAAGTAGAAACCATTTCAAGATGAAACCATCCATCTATTTCCTTACATTTGAATACTTACTCTGAAAGAACTGGAAAGTCCTTTTAGCTGTGTCAATTGAAATTTAAAAGTCCTCATTGCTGGTTGGAGCTTACCTAAGAATTCGTTTCCTCTGTCGCTCGATTAAGTTAAAAATTAGTTTCACTTAGGAATGTTTAGAACGGTAAAATTCTGGTGTTCTTTATTGTAATCAAGGCAGTATTTCTTTCTAGAAGACTATTTGTATGAAAGAAGAACAGAACATTTTATCATGGTTTACAGTTGTCGTGGTCCATTACATATAAAGAACCTTTATAAACATAGGTTTAAGCAGCTGTTAATATAAACAACATGAGAATTTTTTAAAAAATAAGTACAACTTTTTAATTGGTCTTTGGTATATGTTTTCCTCATGTAGGTGTCTTCTGTGAAAATTTCCTCTAGTGTAAGTTTTTGAAATTATATAACTACTTTTTTATGATTAGTGCCTTATTATAGAGAAATAAATTCTAGCCAGACTTCATGTTATGCCACTCTGAAATTCAGCAGGATCAATAAAATACTCAAACACATTCCCAACAGAATTCTTGGTAAAACCAATTCACATAAAACTATCCTGTTGACTGTAAGTGAATCTGAAATTTTGAATAACTTAATTTGTTTTTTGATCTAGTCACATAATTTGTTGGAACCATAATTTTAGTGAATTTAAAGTGAATTAAAAGAAAAGGGAAAAAAACTATAAGAAAGTGACTTTCAACCCATTCTCATCACAAATATAAACTGTTCATTATCTCTTCACCACCTTAGTTAAAAAATATAAAACTCCTCATCCCATAACTCAATTCTTAACTATAGACAAATCTAATAAGCAACATATTTGCCAAACCTAATCAGCAAAAAGTCTAAACAGAGTCCTAAAATAATCACATTTGTTAACAAATATAAAATTCATTATTCCTTTTTATAGCTCTTAACTGTAAGCAAATCCAATATATATCTTTTCCAATTCAGATGTCCAAAAAGACACCCCCCCAAAATAACATATCCCTTTTTAACCCTGATCAAATAAGCCAACTTGATGTCCCTTATTTTTACATAAAATAATCTCATTATCCCTTGTCTCAAATTTCTTCAAAAATGTAACAAGCCTCTTTTGTAAGTCCAGCAGGAAAAAATTACTCCAATTATACTCTTGAATTGTCATTTTTATTTCTTTCTCAATTTTTAGAGCCGCATCCATTTTTTAAATATCCAGTAATAAATTCTAGTTCACATTGTTCTCCTCAATCATGTCAGGTAGACTTTGTTCCAAATCTTTTTCTGTCACAGCATCTTCTGCTATAACAGTTTTTTCTGGGAGCAAGGTGTTCATAAAAACACATGGGGTTGTTGACATTGTTGATTCAAATTCCTCTTGCTATTCCTCAACAATATCTCTGAACTCCATTTTGAATTGCTTCTCTTTTTATGTCTCCAGCATCGACATTATTTTTAATTTTCTCCCTCCAAAGCACGCATTCTTTAAAATTAATTTCACAATTTTAATATTCAAAATAAAATATTTCAGCTTTTTTTGAGCCTTTAATCTATTTAAAACTTTCTATAGCCAAAACCTTTTGCTTTTTATTTTTGATTTGTTTTATTGATTTGTATCTTGCCTTTATTATTTTTTACAGATAACTCAAGGTGGCTTTTTGCTGTTTTATTTTGTATTCTTCAAGCTTATAAATGATATAGTTTCATTTTCTTATATTAAGGACCGAAGGCACTTACATGGTGTTTCCAACTTTGCCATTTTGAAGGAGTCTAACTCGGGTCGAATCCCGAGTGCCGCGTAGCAGAGTGAGCGCCTGTTACTCGTCCCAGCTTCTGCCAACCTAGCAGTTCGAAAGCACATAAAAATGCAAGTAGACAAATAGGGACCACTACAGTGGGAAGGTAACAGCGTTCCGTGCTAGTCATGCCGGCCACATGACCACGGAGATGTCCTCGGACAAGCGCTGGCTCTTCGGCTATGAAACGGAGATGAGCACCGGTCCCTAGAGTCGGAAACGACTAGCACGCATGTGCGGGGGAACCTTTACCTTTTAACTTCTTTAAAGTTAACAGGCAATTTCCAAAGTTGGTTAGTGCGAATGTAGTGTCCTCTGAAGGATCTGATTGTGCCTGGAGCAAGAATAGCAAATTTCCTCATCTCCTGGTTCTCACCTTCTAAGTACCAGTGTCTTGTAGTCTCCTCATGAGGAGCAGCCCTATAGAGCAGGGGTCCCCAACCCCCGGTCTGTGGACCAGTACTGGGCTGTGGCATGACAGCAACTGGTTCGCACAAATAAGGAAAACCCCTTCTATAGGATACAGGCAGGACACAAAACCACACCCCCTTCGGTCCACGGATAAACCTCTCTCCATGTAACCGGTCCCTGGTGCCCAAAAGGTTGGGGACCTCTGCTATGTGGACAACTTTACACCCTCTCTTTCTCCAGAGGGAATTGAAGAAGCTGACCTATTCTGTTCCTTGTCCGTTAGCCACAGTTATCAGATCCACGAAAGACAGAACTGATTTTAGTGGTGGCTTAATGTAAATATCTCCCTCTCTGAATTGTGACCACTATCCAATGATTAAAAATTTCAGAAGGAAGTGACTGAAAAAGTAGAACAAGATATGACGTTGATTTTGTAATAACTGCCCATCTATATTTTTTTTCTTACTATCACGTTAAGGCTATCATTTATGTTTTTATTTTCAAAATGTGATTGCTAGAGAGTTAAGCAATATACATTTCTGGAAGGACTTAGCTTTGAATGTTCATAGTTACCTATGCAAATAGGAAGAAAGACAGGGAAAGTCCAGAGAAACTTGCAAGCAGGCTCATGTTGAGTTTAGGCTGATATATTTCTGAAGTGCTGCAGAGGAAGTCCACTTTCAAAAACACTTTATGGTATGGCTGGAAAGGGAGTCTGCTGTTAAAAGGAAAGAGGGTAAAAAGCTTACACTCTAAATCCCATTGGGTTCAAGCAATCCATAGCAGCACCTAAGTAACTCTTTGGATTATAGCCAGCGTAGGGTATAAAAGCTTGACTGTAAAATATATATTTCTTTAAAAGTTCTATTGTGGGTTTTAGTTCGCTAACACCTCTCTGAGATGGTTGGATTGTTGGTGCCATACCATTTAACTCTTCTCATAAACTTCAGAAAGTTTCATATTCTGTTTTAATTAGCTTTTCTATTGTCTGGAGTTGGGGAAGAGCCAGTACCTCATCAACTCTATTAAATTCAAGGGTGAGGAAGTTTATTTAATTCTTGGCAAATGAAAAGTCCATCTATATTTTTGTAGCCTCTTATACTTCTTCTGTTTGTTAAACATACTTATCTGATTCAGCCTGCCGCCAGAGTTTGAAACCAAAAAATCAAAATAATTTTAAAGCCTATAGTCTAGGCAAATGTACCTAGAAGTAAACTCTGCTGAACATAATAATATTTACTTTGAAATAAATATGCACACTTGGATGGTTGAACTCTTTCTGTCCAAGGACTATTCTATCACCTACTAAAAATTACAGCCGAAGCTTAACCAACTTCTGATCCCAGCTTAGGCCCTGTATGATTGCAATCTGTAAAACATGCAAGCTTCAGGAACGTCTGAAGTTATTACTCATTCAACGGATTATTTTCCCATGTGGCACTGTAATCCCACTTTAAATATAAAAGAGATTAAAGAAACCAACTCTTTCAGTGTGGAGGTGTCAGAAATAAAAATATTTGTCATAGGAAATTCTTGAAGCAACTCCATAAAGTGTATTTGTGGTAGTAAGGGGTGTTAATGGCACACATATAGGTACTTTCACACATGCACATACTTTCACATGTATATAGAGAAACACTATGAAAACATGCACATAATAGATTACATTCATTTAATCACTGGACTATTGCTTGCACATTTCTGCAAAACACTTCATTTTTCATGTTGGATTATATTAGGTAATTCTCATTTTGACATAGAATTGCATATCACTCCTATTTCACTATCTTTTAACAGGAAGCTGTTTCAATAAATAAATCACATGTTCATCAGACTCAAACCAGATGTTTCTGAAATCCTGCATCAATGAAGATGGAGATAGCTGAATTATTTTGAAAGATGACTAAATTAACTATAACTGATACTTGATCATTTTAATGTTATCACAATCATACAGATGAGAGACAATTCATTTTAATAGTCCTAACAATATGCTGCACAATCTCAGTTTAAATATTGTTCTTTCCTCAAACATTTTTTTTAAATTAAAATTTTTACCATGCTAAATTAATCAGCAGAATAACAGTACTAATTCACACAACAGCATCGACAATGTAGTATAGCCACAATATATTAATGTGCTTTCAAAAGCCCAGATACATGGATAAGCAGCACAAACTCAGGAACACATGCTTATGTAGGAAAATTTGACCCCTCCAAAATGTGAACTTTGTTGTCTTCAAAAGACAAAGGCCACTCTTTTGAAGACAGCAAAGTCCACAATTTGGGCAGAGAGGACTGCTGGTTTGAAAGAGGGGTCAAAGAGGCCATCTATGTCAAAACTGAACAGGTCTCTCTCAACAGAGGGGGAGGGATACAGGCCTTTCAGCAGTTCCAAGAAGGCTCCTGATGAGACAGATAAACCTCCAAGTGGCCTCAACGACTCTCTAAAAGAATGCAAATGACCAACTGTCTGCCAGGAACAGAAATCCTTCCATTCCCCACCAACCAGCCAGAGCTGAAGAAGCTTCTTGGATGAGAAGCGAAACCTTTTCAAAGAAAAACAAGAAAATCCAGCTGCCTCATGAAAAAGCACCACCATCATCCAGATGACTAAGAATCTCCATAGACTCTCAAGCAACTGTTATATTGTACAATGAGACCCTTATGACCTTGGTTAATGATGTCATTCTGTATGCTTTTCTAGTCCAGTCCATTCATTTTTAGTATCATTATAGAGTTTTGAAAAATATTCAGTTGGCTGCAGATTCAAATCAGTTCTTTCAAACATCAGTTGCTTTACCTTAGAGTAATGAAGACTGTTTCTGGCAGTAAGTGTTAACCTATAAAAGTTTTTTTTAAAACCAAAATTAATTTAGAAAAATGAAGAAAACAGCCATTCCCTTGGTTTAATTTCCATTTAGTATTTTTCCTATTTTCCTTGCAGCAATGATTCAATTAATACAGTATTAGCAAAATGAAACAGAATGATAATGTTTTAAAAGCTCATCCTTTTTTCATTTCTCTCCCAATTCTCTTTCAAATAAACTGAAGCTGCATTATATGAATAGCAGAACACAGACCACATATGTCTCTCAAAATCTGGAACATTTATTTTGAAAACATCTTTTTGTTTCAACATATCACTGGGTGACCTAACCCATGAAAATGACAGCAAAGCCATTAATAAGCACGTTCTTTACATTGCACCATCCAATTAATCAGCAAGTACGGTGTAGTAATAATGTGTGGCAACATAGCAAAAGAAAATATACTTTGAAGTAACAGCTTTGATTTATTTTTTTTTCTCCTAAAGAAGTCAGTAATCTGGACAGGCAAGCTTCAGGGACAAACTTTACAAACCCTTTGGTTGTCATTTACATAAAGAGGTTGCGTCTTTTAACTGAAAAAGAAATGATTACATTTGCTTTTTCAAACGTGTGTTTTTGACATGCAGGAAAGAAGACACATCAAGGAGAAGTCTGAGATGTACAAGAAAAAAACATTAAAAGGGATAAACAAAAAAGGAATACATGGTAAAATAAGAACCATAGATGGATCTGTCCTCATGCTTCTGTGGTAGAAGATTTTAAAGGGCTGGAAGAGCATTAAATAAAGAATTCTGAAGCCTTACAATCAAAGAATCAACCAAAGAAATATGGAAGGCACCTGGTTGGAAAGCACTACATTTTAACAAAGGGAGAAGAATTAGGTAATTAGATACGTATCTTAGATCCTATATCATCCAAGAGTCCTCAAATTTCTGTCCTCTGTTATATAGTGCGTATTGGAAGGAGAAGACTGTCATGGTTCTTTTTATACTATATCCAGTTTGGGGGACTCAAGACCCAAAAGAGCCATCAACAGCACAGCTCCCTAGACCAGGAGTCAGCAACCTGAAACAGTGAAAGAGCCACTAGGAACCGGTTCCCTCACAAAAGGAAAAACTGGGAGCCGCAAAAAATGTGTGCACATGTGCGTACATGCGCGCATGCGCAGAACAAGGTTTGACTGAAGAGTGGAGCCAAGGTGAGATATGCACCTACCCTGCATATTTGAATTGATTGGTTGAACTTTTTTAGTCCCACTTTTTTTTTTTTGGACTGCACGTGGCAGAGGACTGGGAGCCACAGGAGACAGCTGAAAGAGCCACATGCGGCTCCGGAGCCGCAGGTTGCAGACCTGTGCCCTAGACAGTCGGCATGTATTTTTCACCATAGAGGCTGGGACGATATTGTGTGCTTGCAAATTGTCCAACATACAGAAGTGCACCAAAAGTTATACAGCTCTCTAAGTGAGCGTTTATTTTTGACTCCACTCTATATTCTTTCCTGTTGCTTGTAGTTCTATTTTACTACACTCCCCCCTCGAAACACAGCATCACTCTCACTCTACTCCATTACTGCTCACGTACTAGGATACACCACACAGTAGTACCAACAAGGTTTTCTCCCTGCAAATCCTGTTCTGCCTCCTGCTTTAATTCCTCTTTCCAAACATTCTTCTGCTTCCTGTATTCGTCTTCCTCTCTACTTCTGTCCTAAAGAACACTTTCCTCTGATAGAGAAAACTTCACCCTGAGAAAGTTTGAGATATGATCCTGATGCTAGTGCTAGATTGTAAAGCTTGTGCTTTAAAGAGTCTAAAAAGGATTAATTAGGAAGTGGAGCAAGATTTCCCCCCCTCAATATTGATTAGCCATCTCCCAATGAACACTTTGAGCTTTGAACTGGTCAGAGCCCATAAAACCTTAAATTATCCCTTGGGGGTAAGAAAGAATGGTAGTGAGAGATTGCACATTGCTGTCTGTGGATTTAAGAATTCCCATCACGAGAGAACCCATCAAGTCCCATACAAAACAATGTTGCTCACATTTGTATCATTTTGTTTTAGTCATGGCAGCAGAGGGGAGAGAAACTGTAACACACAATCTTTGGGGAGGGTCTTTTCTGAAAGAAAGGAGAAAAAAATCTGCAAACCTACTTGTCGGAGATGCTTTAGAACTGTATCTTGTTTTACATTAGTATCTAATCGTATATAAATCTGTTTAAAACATTTAACCAAGCCAATTCTTCTCCTTACTTTTGCCTGCACAAAAGAAGTGATTCTGTAATGTTTTTGCCGATTGCTCTGTACACGTGAACTTGGGAACAATTTTTTCATGCAATACAGAAAGTTACTACAAATATTGAGTGGGAGGGAAGGAGGGAGGGAAGAAGGAATATAACTGGGAGAGAGAAAATTTTATGTTCTTAAAAAAATAGCAGGCAGCCTTATTATGGCAATAGCAGGGCAATACGGTCTAGAGTCTAGACTCAGACATAATGTAAGAAGAAAATATTTTTTTCATCAACTGTAGAGAGCAAAATGAGACTGTGTAAAAGCCTCCTCATCCTATTTTTAGACTTGGCCCTTTTATGACTTGTGGACTTCACCTCCCAGAATTCCTCAGCCAGCGTGGTTGAAGTCCACAAGTCATAAAAGGGCCAAGTTTGAAGACCCCTACTCTAGACTGTTCCCAAGCTACCTCCATGATGGGCGGAGTAGCATGGGCAAAGAAGGGCGCATGGGGGTCACAGTGTGTATAAGAAGGGCTACGCAAATCAAGAATGGTGCCCAAGGGCGTGGTACAGGACAGGGAGCATGCGAAGAAGTGGCATGGGCTGAGAAAGATACGGTGGGCTTCCTTCCTCAATGTCCCTTCCCCTCCCTCCCTCCCTCCCCTTCTGGGAAGTGGCTGCTGCTGAGAGGAGGAGGGAGTAAGGGATTGTGAGACTGGCTAAGACACTGTCATGGAACACTGCAAATTAAGCAGCCATTATTTCCCCAAATTTTATTCTCTTCAGAATCATGGGTTCCAGATTTTGGGCACATTATGTACATTAGCCCATTTGAAGAAACTTGGTTTAAAAACTGTTGCCCTGTGATGCACTGTTTTGCCCAGTTAAAGGTAATGACATTAGCTCTTTTTCTCTTGTTAGTAAATATCTTAGAGCAGTGTGAATATGAGTTAAAGTACATTGGCCTTGGAATTACGTATTTTAAGGATGAATTTACAATTTATGTATTTTTTTTAACTTCACAGTTTAGCCTATGCCGGCCTTCAATTGCTTAATGGACTCGCTTTGAAAGGACTCTCTGACCCTACTCAGCGTCCCAATGCAACAAGAACATCAAGTGCTGTCACTTGCTAAGGCTCTCCTATGCTATTTCCTTGCTTTCACCACCTTGGGGAAGTGAATTTTACCTGGTGAACTCTTAACCTCAGTCTTATCAGTACGATTTGAGAGTGAGATGAAGAGAAAGAAAGCATTAAGTTGCTGTGAAGATATTGTCTGTTGCTTGTTGCTTGGCTTGCGGGAATAATAATAATAATAACAACAACAACAACAACCCAAAATACAGAAAATGCATATGCATGAATTGTTTGTATTCCTCTAAACTTCAGCAGAAGCCTTTTATAATTTATCTAGTACAAGGCCTCATATAAGAGTTGATAGTAATGTGGGGCCTGCAAAATTAACAGTAAACAGTCTCTTAAGCGTTTTGAGATAATCTTATTCTTTAGGCAAAACTCCCCAGCAAAATCTATTTAATACTGTACTGTTTCCATTCAGTGGATCTATGTAACTTTGCCAAGCTTTTTAATGGAGGCATCCATCATGGTTACAGATGTTTAAGTCCTCCAGAGATGATATCCGTCTCAAATAAAGGTCCATAGCTCTCTGTAAAGATGGCCTCATTTTAATTAAAAACAACAACAACAACAATCATGGAAAGCTTTAAAGGTACTTTTCAAATGCTTGTCTCCAAGTGTCTTTTTCATGGAGGGCTAGTGTCAGTGATTTTATAATCCAGGGGTTGAGAGGTACAATGGGATGGGCACGAAGATACTTTTAGATAGCTTGTTGTCCGTTTGCTTTGAGGTCAAGTGTTTTTACACTCCAGACTATTTATAAAAGTAAGTTTTAGCTGCAAAAGACAGCTGGGAATATAACGGCCTAGTGAGTACCGGTGGAGAAATCTTGCATCATACATCTTGTCTGCAACAATAGTCGAGAATTCCCTAGCACAGGACGAGCTGAGAATAGATTGTCCAAGCTTCCTGTTTTCATTCAGATGTGTACAAATTACCTCAAGATGCCCTCCTCCCTCCTATTCTCATGAAAACACTACAGTCTGAAAGAAACTCTTGTTATATTGTTGCCACTTAGGTTTCACTGAGCCTGCATTATCTACTCACAGCTTTAATGATTTCCTGCTGAGAGAGGCTCTGTAAAAGTCTTGGCAGCACGGCTAAGAATAGCATTAAATGCAAGGTTATCTAGGCATTACACTCACTGTAACATGCAATTAACTCTCCTCTTCCATTTTCATTACACAATTATTCATTAATGTCAATTTAATTTTATGCATTGTTCTACATGACCGAAGGCTGATTACGGGCCTTTTCACTCCAATATCCCAAGTTAACTGGTGCCAGCCTCACCCGGGGCTGACTAATTGCAATTTAGCTAGACAATTCCTCCCATTTTTGCCCTCCGGTAACAGAACAACAGATCCTGGCCAGGTAAAGATTTTAAGGTGGAAAGAAAAGGCAGTAAAGAAACACACACTAAAAATAATAGGGCTCTAAAAAACAAAAAGGTCTAGAACGAGACAACATTTTCTCTCAACTGATTTTATTGAGAATGCTAGTGCTAACAATAACTACAAACAATCTTTATCCTTTAATTTGGTGAGTGCTGCCCTTAGGGATTTCTTCAGTTTGTCAACACTGCAATGATCCTGGCTGAAGCCATTTTTGCTTCGTTTTCGGTTCCCACAGTACTGGGAGGGGGGAGGGGTGATGTTAGCCTAAACAATAATTTGTCCCATGGGAACAAAGGTCATTGCTGCCTGACGTTTGGTGGGCTGAGCTTTCTGTTAGAAAACCCATCAAAACGTAATTGATTACATAGTGCTGGGGTGGGAAATTCAACTTTGTAAAATTGTAATGCTTGGGAGTGAACTCCAGACTAGGTTTCACTTTTGACTGTGCCTATACTTTGTAGCCAATAAACATGTTCTTTAAGGAAAACTCTAGCCTTGGAGTTCTGCTTTTACTGGTCTCATCTATCGGAACCATGACATTTAACATCCTTGTTAAAACTTGGGGTCCTGAGCCCCAGTTGTCTACCTAACCCTTTTAGGAGGACGACAAAGACTCAGAGAAGAGATGGAGAAGAAGGGAAAGTCGGCCTCTGGCCCCGGCACAACATTGGCTAATGGGACGCAGGCTACAGCCCAGGCAGAGAGTGCAGCCTCTACTGCTGGAGTGAGGCCGAAAGCCCGGGCGATCCCATCGGGTAGACTGACGCAGCAAGAAGGAAAATTAATCCTGGGAGGGAATTGGCGATCAGATGCTGCCCTGCAGCGAAGAAGCATTTTTAAGGCTGCTGAGGCTGAATTCCCATTGATCTCATCCCACAGCTCTCGTTCACCTGTGCTGAGGAAGGAAAAATGGCCATCTGGAATTAATCAGGAGAATGGAGGTACCTGACTGCCATCCACAGCCACTCTGTCCAGTGGCTGAGGGAGAAGTCTGACTGACTCAAGATGGGAGAAATGGAGCCAATTGCCTGCCAGGTGATTTCCAGTGGACGAAGTGACAGAGGTTCCCCAACCCGTCCACCTCGAGGAAGCCCCAGTCCCATAGTGATGGCTCGTGCTGTGTCTCTGCTGCCTAGAGCAGCCTTAACATTGGGCCCAGTGTGCTGGCAGAGGCCTGACAGAGATTGATGCCCTGCCAGCCCAGAGCCCAGCTGAGCAGTTTCCAGGGATGGACCTTTCTGTGACCCCAGTGCCAGCGGCCAGGTATACAGCAAGCTTACTGGGGGCAATGGCCTGTGGACCCACCCCCTAACAAACCCACATTTGATGGGCCCCCCGAGAAGCTGTCTTTTTTCCTGAATCAGGTGTGGGCTGATCTGAATTGTTATGAGAATGCTTACCCGGATGGAGCCGGAATTGTCGATGCCATAGCAGTGAACCTGGAGGGGGAAGCTGCTGAATGGGTGACTAGCCTACACAATGAGCAGGCACCAGAATTGTGGGGCATCAATCTTTTTATGGGTGAACTGAGAGCCAGATTCGAAGACAAAACCCAAGCCCTGCAAACTGAAAAGGCCGTCCATAATTTGAAGCAGAGGAGCTGGCCAGTGAAAGAATATGTAAGGGAGTTCCAACAAGTCAGGCAGTGGCCTGAGTAATAACTGATTCACCACTTCAAGGCAGGCTTAGATCATGAATTATTCCATGCGTGTACCTACAGGGGAATCCCTGACTAGCTCCATGAATGGTACTGCCTAGCCATAACCTTAGACATTGAACTGGACCGTTATCAGAGACCCACAGCACCAGAGTCCAGATCAAGGCGAGCCCAAGAAAGGTGTCAGGTGGCTCAATGCCCCCCACCTGCCACAACCTCTGGCTTTTCTTGAGTACCCACTGGACCACCCATCAGGTGTTTCAGGTGTGGGCAGCTTGGACATCGAGCAGCTGATTGTCCAGTCCCATTTCCTCTAGCTAAGAACGTGCCTACTGCCTCCACAAAACCCAAGAGGAAACCTTGTGCAGTGTGAAAGAAGTCAAACTGGGTTAGCCAGGAGCAAGCTGTGCAGGTTACTTCCCCTTCCCAGGGAAAACATGAGACCCTGGTAGAGTGCTTGCCTACGCCTGCCCTTTATGACAGCAACAATGAGGGAGAAGACAACCTGATGGTGACTCAACCCATCTCACCTTTTGCCATCTCTGTGAAGCTCTTAGTCCTTAAGACAGGAGCCCAGATGGACTTGCATGTTTTAATTGACTCAGGCTGCACTAGATTCCTAATCAATCTCCCCACAGTACTTAAGCTAGGCATTCGTGCCCAATTATTGCCCATAGCTATGAGGTTTGAACAAGTAGATGGATCTCTTATAGGGGGAGCTCCTGCCACTCACCTAACCAAACCAGTGCGCTTGAAAATGGGGGAGCATTGGGAATTCATCAGTTTCGTAGTAGTCCCAAAAATGACTGAGGCTGTAATTTTGGGATTAGCCTGGCTTGGTAAGTGGCACCCTATGATCTGGTGGGAAAATGGAGTGAGGACCTTAAGATTGGCAACAGGACCTTTGCCTCCTACTCTGGCCAGCAGTACATGAGGCGCTATAACAAGTGAGGACCAGGAGCAGTCCCTTGAGACTCTGAAATCCGTCGTAGACTCCCTGCCTGGAACACAGCTCATCCCAAGTGAATATTGAGACTTAGTTGATGCATTCAGCGAAAAAGAATGTGACATCCTTCCCCCCCACCCCAATGACTGACTGCACCATTGAGATTTTACCAGGAGCCAAACTTCCCAAGCTCAAAATGTACTCTATGAAGTATATTGATAAGAACTTAGCCAGGGGATTCATTCAGTCAGCTAAATCCCATATAGCTGCCCCTTCTCAAATAGAAGGATGGGTTGCTGAGGCAGTGCATGGATTTTAAAGGGTTAAACGCTGTCAGCATGGATAATATGAAAGACATGCTAGCCCATTTAGCAAAAGGAAAGGTTTTTTTTACCAAATTAGACCTAAGAGAGGCGTACTGTCGAGTAAGGATTAAAGAAGGAGATGAGTGGAAGACAGCTTTTAACAGCCTCCTGGGGAGTTTTCAGCTCAAAGTTATGTCTTTTGGTTTTCAAGAGGCCCCTGCCATATTCATGCAATTGATCAGTCAAGTGCTGCATGATCACCTGTACAAAGGGGTTCTAGTCTACCTTGATGACATCCTCATTAACACAGAGACCATGGCAGAGCATGCTAAATTCATGCATGAAGTATTCAAAAAACTGCTGAACATCAAGCTTTACGCAAAACTCTCAAAATGTGAATTCCATCAAACGTGTCTAGACTACCTAGGATACAGAATTTCCAGTGAAGGGGTGGAGATGGATCCAGCCAAAGTTAAAGCCGTACTAGAATGGCAACCCCTACGGACCCGTAAACAACTTCGACGTTTTTGGGGATTTGCAAGCTTCTACCGGCAATTCATCCCCTCTTTTGCTGAGATAGCTTTACCAATTACTGAGCTATTAAAGACTGGATAAAGCCGGGGTAAGTCATGACCTTGTCAACCCTTGCCATGGTCTATAGAGTGCCATGCTGCATTTGAGAATTTAAAAAGACTGTTTGCAGCTGAACCTGTTCTCAAATACCCCAACCTGGATGAGCAATTCATCATCCAAACCGATGCCAATGATGTTGCTGTGGGGGCAGTCCTTTTGCAAAGAAACCAAGGAGGAGACTTACAACTCTGCACTTACACCTCCAGGAAATTAACAGACACTGAGCAAAGGTGGGCTATTTGGCAGAAGGAAGCTTTTGTAGTGAGGTGGGCCCTGCTGACTTGGTGGCATTTCCTCGAGGGGGGGCAAAGTGCCTTTTGAAGTATGGACTGATCATAAAAATTTAGAGGCATTGAAAACCCACTGTAAGTTATCATTCAAACAAGTTCATTGGGTGCAGTATTGTAACCATTTCAATTTTACTTTAAAGCATTTCCTCGGGGGAAAGAATTTTTTGGCTGACATTTTGCCCAGAATGCCCCAGTATAAAAGTTGCCATGAAGAGATTGTGAACTCCATCATTCCATTACCACAGTCAGTTTCTCAGATAACCTCTGGGAGACAGGTGCATCTGAACCAGATAGCTCATTGATGAAAAAAACTTAAGGAGGAATTAAAAAACGATTCCTGATTCCAGGAAAATAAAAATATACTGACTTATCGAGATGGGCTAGCCTGGAAGGGATCAAAACTGTACTTTCCAGGAACACTTAGAGTTCAAGCACTTCAACACAGCCACAATATTAAACAGGCTGGCCACTTTGGGTTTCTAAAGACTTTATATTTGGTCAGAAGGCAATTTTGATAGCCAGGTATGAAAAATGATTTGGAAAGTTATGTGAAGAGCTGTGCAACTTGTGCAGCCATGAAAAAACACCCTGGTAAGTCCTCCTGGTTTATTACAACAAGTAGCAGACCCCTCCCAATCCTGGGACGAGATTGCCATGGATTTTATTGTGGAATTACCACAAAATAGGGGAAATACGGTAATATGGACTGTCATTGACCTTTTTCCAAAGCAGACTCATTTCATAGCATGTTCTGGTCTCCCCTCTGCAAAGAGGTTAGCCAAGCTGTTCCTTAAGCATATATACCATCTTCACGGAGCACCAAAAAGGATTATTTTGGATAGGGGAGTTCAATTCACTGCAAAGTTTTGGAGGGACTTCCTTAAGCTGATCGGATCCACACAAGGATTATCATCAGCTTTTCATCCGAATATGAATGGAGCAGCTGAGAAAGTGAACTCAATGGTGGAACAATACATTAGATGCTATGTTGACTTATCAACAGATGAACTGGGCTGACCTCCTCCCTTTTGCTGAAGTAGCTTATAATAACATCGTGCATAGGAGCACTAGACTTACTCCTTTTAAAATAGCTACTGGTCAAGAATTCATTCTTATGCCTGAGTACTCACAGGATCCTCCTACCTCTCAAACCTTACATCAGTTGGTGACCTCCTGGAAAACTGTTTAGGACAATGCAAAAAAAAGCTTTAGTGAAAGGCTCAAAAACTTACAAGGAGCAGGCAGACAAGAAATGGTCTCCACAGAAGCCATATCATGTGGGGGAGAAAGTCTATCTCTCTACAAAATATTTAAGACTCAAATTGCCTAGTAAAATATTAGGACCAAAATTCCTTGGTCCTTTCCCCATAATTCGAATTATAAACCTTGTTACAGTAGAATTAAAACTTCCTCGTCTCTTGGGAAAAGTCTACCCTGTTTTCCACTGCAGTTTACTAAAACCTCTTAGGGAGTCATCCTTAAGACCTGTTCCCCAAAATGCACCTGGTCCCCTTTTAGTAGAGGGGGAAACCCATTATGAAATAAAATGAATTCTTGATTCTAGATTGTACAAAAGAAAATTACAGTATTTAGTACAGTGGAAGGGGTACCCATTATCAGAAGCTACTTGGGCAAAAAGTACTGACATCAAGGCAGATAGGCTAATACATAGATTTTTTAATAAGCACCTTTATAAGCCTTAGGGAGATTCCTAACTAATTTTTTCTTTGTCTGCAGGATTTGTTCTCTCTCTAGGGGATCCAATTGTCAACACTGCAATGATCTTGGCTGAAGCCAGTTTTGCTTCATTTTCGGTTGCCACAGTACTGGGAGGGGGGAACGGGGGATTTTTATGTTAGACTAAACAATAATTTGTCCCATGGGAACCAAGGTCATTGCTGCCTGACTTTTGGTGGGCTGAGCTTTCCATTAGAATACCTGCCAAAGTATTCTATTGGGGAACATAGTTGATTACGTAGTGCTGGGGTGGGATGTTCAACTTTGTAACATTGTAATGCTTGGGACTTGGTTTCACTTTTGACTATGCTGATACTTTGTAGTCAATAAACATGTTCCTTAAGGAAACCTCTTGCCTTGGAGATCTGCTTTTACTGGTCTTATCTATTGGAACCATTACACAGTTATGTAATACAAATAATATTTGTACTCTTATATAACTTTTTATTCAATGGATGACTTCAATAATGTATTTATACATAGGCACTACCACATTATTGCTAAACTCTTTTTTAATTAATTTTTTAGATTTTTTTTTTCTTTAGGTGCAGTGCAGTTATTACTTTCTAAGCAGTATTGGGCAATGCTAGCTTTGAAGGAAAAACACTGTCCCAATTGTCTGTGAATAGGCATACCAACATTAAGAAAAGGATTTGGGCAAAGCTCCTATAACACCTACACCAAAAACACACTTGTACCACAAAATAAGTCTTATGCTACCTTAAAATGAAAGTTCAGACAGATAATCCAGAGATAATATAAACTCTCATAAATCATCTCATCCTAGAGCTTTGCATCAAAGTTTAATCTACATAAATGGCTTATCTGTTCATTTTTTTTCCAGTCATAGGAGAAAGTAATAGCTTCAAATTAAGACATTATGAATTGTTAGAGCATGTCGTTTAAATGGAAGGCGTGCCTTTTAAATAATGAATTACGAACATGAAAAATGATTTCCAAGAACTCAACCCTGAGAAGCTTTAAAATTCATTTTTTTTTAAAAAATGAGAGCATTGGCTATTTTCTTATACTTTGTCACTGGCATGTCAAGATCACATACCCAGAAATGCCACTTCAGAACCAAAACCTTTCCTTCCATCCTCAAATTCATCTAAGCAAAAATGTGAACTTTGGTTCTACCACAGACTATAAAATTGCTCCATGACAATCCTATGCCATATTTCTACCAATTATTTTCTCTTAGGGAATCATTCAAATGTAGGTTGACAGTTCTACAAGTAGGCAAAATTGTAAAGTTTGATTTTGCTCAATTTCTCTTTCCAACATTCTTTGTTCTATCTTAGTTTCACATCAGTTTGTCCTAATGTGAAGTACATTCACAAACTTTTCCATGTGTATTCCTTCCCATCCACAAGTTTTGGTCCACTGTTTTCTCTGATGTACACATCTTATATTCACATTTGCTAATATCTATAATTTTACAAGTGATATTACTGGTATAAATTGATTTTATATTGTCTTTATATAGTATAGTGTATTTCTAATCTACTTTGAGAATCCCTTAAAAATTGGAAAATGGTGGGGTGTTATATATTTAGCATTTCTGTGTATATTGTGTGAATCACACATCCACCTTGCACTAAATAACAGCAAACGTTATCATTTAATATTAAATGTTTCATTATGGCGAGAAGATAAACTTTCAAGCCATTAACACATTAAATGACTTTTACAGGTACTCTTTGGTTTATGGCTGATCATTTAACAATTGTTCAAAGTTATGACGGATCTACCTTGGGACTACTTATGACCCGGATTCAAAGTTCTGATGGTCACCCCCCCTCCACAGTCATGTGACCAATTTGTGTTCTTAGCAACACGGCCACATTTATAGCCATTACCACATTTATGGCTAGGTAGTCAAATGACTGTGTTTTACAACAATTTTGTTAAAATCCAGCATTTATTTCTAATTTTTGGCAAAACTGCGACCATAATGAACCACCAGTTTGCATAACGTTGCCATATGAAAAGGTAAAAAAAGTTCATAAAATCACATGATTGACCCGTTTTAGGACTCTTGTGACTTATGTCCACGATATGCAAGTTCCACATGTAGGCTCGATTATAGTTAAAAGTTGAGGACTACCTGTATATAAACTCTGGTTTGTCATTCTGATTTAACTAAAAGCATCAGTATTTCAAATCTTATCACCTGGGGGTTTGTTTTGGGTTTAATGATGAACTTGGTTATAAACATTAATTATAGACTGAAACTTGGAATGCATACTCACCTTGTCTTGCTGTTCTATGTTATTTAATTATGAAATGGTTCTAAATTAATCCTTTTGGCTGTTAAAAATGTTAATTGTCTAATTTCAGATTAATACAACATATATCTAAGCCAATTTTTCTATAAATATCAACACATATACTGTATAATGTATATATATATATATATTATTGTCATGGTTTAAGACTGTCTAATTTACATTGGTGTTGTATTTAAACAAACTTATTTTTGGCATGCATAAACAACTAGTGGATTATAAATTTAGGCCATGTTTAATTAAAAGGTCTACAGCATGTGAAAATTATATGATAAGGCAGAAAAAGATACTTGTATGAGTAAATATATTATTAGTACTGTATAAGGGCAAGAGTTCAAAATGATCCTTATAGACAACTTGAATGTAACTAAGGATATAAACCAACAGGTCATAATTGGCTAAGTGGATTCATTTTAATGCATAGGATGACAAAATACCCTTATTTTAGCCACCGCCTCAAACTGTTTGAAAAGGTTTTCTGTCTCTTAGCGTAACTTTCCTTTTTCTCTTTTGGAAGAATAATAACATTAATTAAGACACCAGACTAGAAACCAGGAGATTGTTAGTTCCAGTTGTGCTTTAGGCATTAAAATCGGCTGGGTGACTTTGGGCCGCTCTCCCTGTCCTAGCCCAATCCATCTCACAGGGTTGTTGTAGAGAAAATAGGAGAAGGAAGGAATTTTATGCATGTTTTCTGCCTTATAAAGTAATTAGGTAAGATAAAAAATTCTGATAAATAAAGTGAATATTGTGTTTCAAGTAGAGAATGGAGAAAGCACTTGGAAATGACATTCAAGGAAGAAAGAATGTTCCTTCTTTCTTTTGTTTTTCATTTGATCCCGTTTGTTCTTTGGGAGGCAATTTGTCCAGGTCAGATCCTAAAAGGTTAGCCCCAAATCATCTTTTTTTCACATCCCCGTTTACATTTTCTCTTTTTCCTGATCTAGTTGGGTGTTATGAGAAAAAGATCATCCCTACAGAAAACCTTAGCAAATTCCTGCATGTGGGCTGCATTTAGTACCACAAAATGCAGCCCACAAATTTCCATACCACAAATGGAAATTTCAGTGAAAAAGGAGTTGATAGACGGCTTTAGTTTATACAGTCATGGTTATCAGATATGTTGTCTTCTGTTACTTATAGTTTATTCCTAATAAATAGAAACACAGGCATGTTTTTTAATTTACACTGTTTGCTCCTTTTCCTTATGTTCTATGGACATAGCTGTTAATTTGCTTTCATTATATACATTAGGCAAAAATATGTGCAGCTAACACAAATATTTCCAGCCCTTGAAAAGTCAAATTCTGCATTCAATCCACCATCATAAAAGGAAAATATTTCCCTGAAAACTTTAGTCTTATCCTTGCATGGCGCTTTGGAACATTATTCTGTAGGCAGCTCTATAAAGCAACACAGTTGAGCAATTTTCAGTCATTTTAAATAATTTGCCCACATGATGAAATCTTCTAGACATTTGTGAAAAGGAACTGCACTACCTTGCATTGTTCTCAAAATTCTCTTTAGAGCTGAAGAGTAATTCCAAATAATAATTTGGTTAAAATCACTGAAATATTTGACAGGAAAGTTTTTCCTAACATTGATAGATACCGTATACCTTGAAGCCATTCTTGTATATGATATTTGTAGTAACCTAATATTTTCTTTGTGAATTCCCAGAGACATTTTGAATTGTGCAGTACAGACATATACATAGTTACAGACAGTCCTCGACTTACCATAGTTCATTTAGTGACCATTCAAAGTTACAGCGGCAGTGAAAAAAGCGCTGACCATTTTTCCCATTTACAACTGTTGTAGCCTCCCCCATGGTCACATGATCATAATTCACATGCTTGGCAATTGGCTCGTATTTATGCCAGTTGCAGTCTCCCAGTGTCATGTGATCACTTTTTTGTAACCTTCTGGCAAGCAAAGTCAGTAGGGAAGCCAGTTTCACTTAACAATCATGTTAACAACTGCAGTGGGTGACTTAACAATTATAGCAAAAAAAGTCATAAAACGGGCAAAACTCAATAAATGTCTCACTTGGCAACAAAAAATTTGGACTCAATTGTGGTCGTAAGTCAAGGATTATCTGTACTTTTGTTTGCAGATTCATAACACAGCCCACCTTGCTGCCATACAAATGTCTGCTACGGAGTGATATTCACACAAATTCCAAGGGTTAATTGCAAACCTGCATAAAGTTTGTAAAAACAAGGTGGCTGCATAGTATAATCCTTCTCTGGATGAACTCTTGCTATCTAAGAGATAGAACGAGAGCTAACAGTAGAAAGATAAATACAAATTACTGAAAGTCAGCCAAGAAAAAGCCAAAATAAAATAGAGTTGTTAGAAACAGATACACAAAGGTCACTTTGTGGTTTTAAGTGTAATAGCATCCTCTGCAATCTGTATTTCATCTGAGAATGTACGCAGCATTGGGTAATGGTGATGTTGCGGTTGCCAACAATGGCAAGACTCTGCTGTTGAGTTCTTTTTTTTTAGTTATGTGTCTTGTGTGCCTTCGTAACCTACATATTATGACAATGAAGATGAGATTCTATAGACGGTGGCTCCATGCTTGGCAATTGAGAGAGAAGTTAGCTAGAAATAAGCCTTGCCTTTATGAACTCTACATTATTTGTGTATTGTATTATGCACTATTTTTACTTGATAAAGGGAAAATTAAAAGTTGTTCTGCTGTTTACGCATGAAACCAATTCAGCATATACAAAGTCCTCAAGGCCTGCTCTTAAACTCTCTTTATCTCATACAAAACTGCTGAATGAGTTTGCCTTTCTGGATTGCCAAAAACATTACAATAGACAATTTTTCAAGATGAAGTAACTCTCCCATATTGTACACCCAAAGAATCTTTCCATCCTGGCCAAGATTAGTCAAACCAATTATTTATCCTTATATGTTACTGTCAGATACATTTTATTCTAAAGAATTATGAAATCTTTAATATATGGTTATAAGGGTAATAAAAACAATCTGGTGAGATAAGATTGATGTCTCTGCAAATGAAGGAAGGCTACAGTTTGAAGGCAGCATGACTTGAGTTGATACAGGAACATACAAGATATAGAGAAGAAAAAAGCAACTCAAGAATACATTTCATTTATTTTTCAAAGTTTGGTAGATAGCTGCCCATCTCATGAAACAAGTGACCTATTATACAATGAAAAAAAGCTATTATGTTTTCAAAACTTTTCTGAATAATAAAAGTAGGAGAGTAGATTTTATGCTAAATAGGATGACGTTCCAGAGGAAGAAAGGCTTCTGCCTTGGAAGAGGCAATTTCTAGTTGAAATAATGTAATCTCAAAAATAGCCAGGTTCCAACAAATGTAAGATTGATCAACACTTTGAACTGCAACCCATCAAGATACTGGCAACCAGTTCAGCTTCCGCAGCATTGGCGTTACTTGGCAATACCAAGTTGTCTCATTTAACATGTCTTCAATTATTATTAATGGCCACCTGCAGAAATGCAAACTTTACAGCTGTCACTATTCCACCCCACCCCCCATCAAATCTAAACAAATTGTAACAGGGACATGATTGTTCCTTACTGCTGTCTTGACTAGGCTGGAGAAAGTGCCCCAATCCGAGGCCATAAACTGAGAAGACAGCTGCAGAGCTGAGAACTCTTGAAACATAGTTGACCTAAACAGCCAAAGTGGGAACATACTTGTAGGTTAGGTTTGATTTTGAAACACAACATCTGTAATTTAATTGTGTATATTCTGAATATTCAAAAATAGACATTTCTGAGCTGGAATAATTGGGATCAAAACAGTTTGTACATATCTTGCTTATTTATTTTTCACATTTCTGAACTGCCCATCTGCCTCAGAGAGAGATATCTCTTCCCCTGCCATCTATGAGAACTGCTGCCACTTAGAACCAGAAGCTACTAACATAAAAAAATAAATAAAATGCATATTTTGCTTTCTCCTTTCTGTCCAGATTCATCTCATAACCCCCATTCCATTGAAAAAAACCCTCTCCAATCTCTTTATAAACCGTAAAAGCCAATTTACATTTCTCCCACACTATTCCAATTGTGGTCTGAAGCAAATCTCTTTCTTATTGCCTAACCCAGGAGTAGATAGTACTGAAGTTATAATTTCTGAATAGATACGTGTATTATTTTATGACAGACAGAAAAAAACAACCAGGGATAACTGAGAAAGTTTGAAAATTCCTTACTATCTTTAGGCACCAATAAAAAAGAAGTGAGGAAGTACTATTGAAAAGTTCATCAAGAATTGTCCTCAATAGCTACATAGCATTTCAATAGCTTACAACACAGTACTCCTTCTCAAATCACGTTATTTCCACACTCATCCAGAAGACTGGAATAGATATTATAGCATGTGCAATGTGTAGAGAAATATTTTTGCAGCAAAAAATAATGTGAAGCATGCAATCAGTTTTCAGTGCAAATTTCTATAGGTGCGCATTGACCAGGAAGATATATATTTTTTAAAAAAGTTAAACTTCCAGTGTCATTGCCACTGATCAATGATTATGGGCACCTATGTATGTTTTATGCAACCACTGAGAAAGTAAAAGAAAGAAAGTTTTTGAGGATGAAACCACACCCACCGGCATGAGACACATATGTGTTGTCCACAAGAGCTCACTGATTGATTTTGAGCCTATCACTGTCTCCTACCTGATCTTGCCACATGGGGTTTTGGTTATGGGGATAAAATGAACCTAACATCCCTATGTATGCTGCTACCTTGCAAAGTGAAATATACATATGTAGCTAACCAAGCATCAACCTCATGAATAATTAAATAAAGTGGTCTACATCATATTGGATTAAAGAGACCTATATTGTAAAGGTGGCAGGTATGCTGGTTGTGTTATTTGCCTTACACACATGCACATTAGTTTTGGAACACGCAGGCATGCTATATATATGTATCATCATCATCATCCCTATCATCATCAAACTCATAAATATTAATGCAACATCAGCTACACAGATCTTGCTGCTCAGAAGTCAAGGTGAACTGTTTGTAAAAGCGTAGGACCCATTGCTGGGAAATGGAGTGCCATTAAATCCGGTCCCGGACACACTTGTCCTGAAGTATTGCTAGTCACTGAAGTGCTTAAAAGCAACATTGACTGGAAGGAGAAGAGATAGGTGGGCATTCTACCTTTTGTTCCTGAATGAGCATACATTCAAAGTGCCATGAGATCAATTAAGAGTCAAGGCTTCCATTAACTGTCTCTTGTGAGAGAAGTCCTACTTTGGTGTGTGTTTTTCTGATGACAGAATCTAACATTTCAGATTTCCTAAGCAAAAGAGAGTTTTATGTAAACAGTTTTACTCCTTTGATTCCTGGGTGGAATTTACATTAATGCTAATGGGAACTGTGCACACATATGGAGAAAAATATACCACATGGCGATAATGACTTGCTTTTATATTAAGGCTTCTGTCTCAAATCACTTTCAGACTGTTCTGCTGTTAATCTAATTGGAAAGTCCATTTGTCAGAAATTTGATACCACAGTCTATCTTTTAAATGTGTAAGAAATGTTTGGACCTCACTTCTCTGAATATAACCATTGTCACCAGTTATGGTTAGGGAACCATTTCACACATTACACGTATGGAAATCCCATGGTGTGTTTTTGGCAAAAGAGGACTTTGTAGCCAATCGCATCTCTGCTTTCAGAAACTGGCAGTGCCAAACCCTCCTCCAGATCTGAAGCAAACGTGTCTAAGAAGATACTGTTCATCTTGGGCACTGTTAGGAAATAAAACGGGGGAAAATAAATAAAGTGTGCAGCATTTTAATATGAAAGTCAAAAGCTTTGTGGGTGATTTTAAAATGCTTGTTTACTGGTTACACCAGCAACCTGTCAAAATGCTGGAATGTTAAATGACCACTTCAAACAAGAGACCTGAGTGCTACACAATGGGGTGAGCATCCGTTTCGTGCCCCAGCTCCTGCCCACCTAGCAGTTCAAAAGCATGCAAATGCAAGCAGATAAATAGGCACCACTTTAGTGGGGAAATGAACAGCATTCCATGCATCTCAATGTATCGTCATGTTGGCCACATGACTAGGGAAATGTCTTTGGACAACGCTGTCTACATCGGCTAAGAAACGGAGATAAGCACTGTCCCCTAGAATCAGACATGACTGGACTGAACTTTAACTGTTTAAGCTGAAACATGTTAGCTTTTCATTTAATATTTCTATTTCTAGATCTATTACCATCTACTGTTGGTAAGGTGGAAAGGGCCCTAAAAAAAGATGCCAGTTCAGCAACGACTGTTGCACCTACATATCAATGGATATGTTTAAATTCATCTAACATTCAATGTAATAACTATATATGTGACAACGCATTACCACCATAATGGAACCTGCCCATTACAGTCATAAGTCGTGATGGCTGTAAGGCGAATCACTACGTGACCAGACCCATTTTTACGACTGCTTTTGCAGCAGTCATTAAGTGAATGCCACAATCACAAAGCGTCCTCCACAGTTGTTAAGTGAATGGCGTGGTGGTTAAGAAAAACCAATGTTCGCTATGGGGAGTTTTGGCTGAAAAATGGAAATAAATGCCACTCTTTGTCAAAAACACAATCTATTGTGGTCGCTTGACTGCATGACACTGTAAATGGC
>NC_138204.1:81843268-81860768 GCF_964194415.1 Vipera berus
GGTCTTCTTGGTTGTGACATCTTACTTTCTGAATACTTTTCCAGTTAAAAGAAGCCAGATAGATTTTAAAAATTGTATTTCCAGGTCATTCAACTGAAGCTTATCTCAAATCTCTGGCTCAAAGCCAGGGCTCTTCAACCAGTGGTACGGTACCACCTGTGGTACATTGGCACTTGGCAGGTGGTACGTGATCATCCTAGAAAAGTGGTAGCGGGGGAGGGGAATGAACAGAACCAGTGGCAGCACGGCACAAGCCTGAGCGAGAGATGGCTGGAGCTGCAGGGCTCTCAGGACTCAGCAGAAGCGCCAGGATCAGTGCTTCTTCAGGGCTGTCAGGGCTCAGTGGAAGCGCCAGGATCAGCACCAGGCTCCAGCTGGAGCTCGACGCTGATCCTGGCACTTCTGCTGAGCCCAGAAGAAGTGCCGATCAGCTGGAATGTTGCAGCATCTCCAGGGTCTTGTGATTTACATTCAGATGCTTGGCAACTGATTCATATTTATGACGGTCACAGTGTCCCAGGGTCATGTGAAGTGACCAAAACCTTCTGCAACCACCCAGTAGACGGGAGGAATAAAAACCAAACAAACCCCCCACCCCACCCCACTGCCAATCCTCAACAGAAATGCTTACAACAATGAAAACCTCAGACAGGAGGAAGAGCGCCACTGGGCGGGCAGGCAGGGGTCTTGCTCAGCTGTGGCTTGGGGGGCACTTTTTTCAGTGCCATTGTAACTTTGAACAGTCACTAAGCAAACTGTTGTAAGTTGAGGGCTACCTGTACTTCATCACTTTTTTTCCTTTTTTCTTTTTTGGTCAAGTTTTTGACACCTTGCTAGGTGACTGGTGGTACGCGGATGTTGCCATATCCTAAAAGTGGTACAATGGGTGAAAAGGTTGAAAAGCCCTGGTCAAAGCAACCTTTTTTTTTTGCAATATTGCATAGTTATTTTTTTGCGGTATTTGTTATTCCCAGCCCCTTATGCTTGTTTTTGAAAAGTGGAATGTTGATCTGTAAAAATAAATCAACACATACATATAAGAGAAAAACATACCCGAAGAAAAAAATAATGTAGCTAAAATAAAATATACTTCTAAATGCCCACAGCCC
The DNA here is from genome assembly GCF_964194415.1 of Vipera berus. Lineage (NCBI taxonomy): Eukaryota > Metazoa > Chordata > Lepidosauria > Squamata > Viperidae > Vipera > Vipera berus. Next base: position 81,844,378 of record NC_138204.1, read on the forward strand.
TTTTCAACTCATTGGAAATATATCTTCATGATATCTTTCTGTTGACCATTTCCTATAAACTAGTTGAGCACTAAGAAATATAGAAAATCCAGCTTGGTTTAGGGAAGAGCAATTTTTTTTTTTTGGAAATGTCATTAGTTATCTTGGAAGAAAAAAAATGTGATATATTGCATTGCGCATACTGTTTAAAGGCAATATGCACTGCCATTGTGGTTCCTGTAACTGCATTATATGGAAATACAGTCTCAGTTTCTTTGGAAGTGGTTTGCCATTGTCTTCTTTCTAAAATCCTAAGACTTTTCTGCTCAGAAAACTTTATGAACCTATCCATAAACTTGACTTGAAGATACCCACAACTGTGTACGGTAGTTCGGCAACAGTGAACAGGACTTAATTATCTTTCCAGCTCATTCCAGCTGCACAATTCTACATTTTGCATTAAAAATGTCTTTTTGACTTAGCCTGTTGTTTAACATATATTATTTTAATAATTCTTGAAACAATTCCACAAAACAGATGATGATGAGAACTGTTACTGCTATCATTACTACCACCATCACAATTATCCTCCTCTCTTCCCTTGTAAGAGAACAAGAATAAAGGGTTAGACAATAGAAAGTATGCAAGATGAATCCCTTTGGAATGCTATCTTTCAATTTTGTTTTGATCAGACATGTTGTGAGACGAGTTGTTTATCTCTCCCCCTTTTAAATCAAACTTGTTTCTTTTTTAAATCAAACTTGTTCTGAAGCACTATGGCAGGGGTCCTCAACCCTTGGGCCACAGCCCGATAGTGGGCTGTGGCCTACTGGCCACTGGGCCGTGAGACAAGCTAGCCAGTGTGTGTGTGTGTGCATGTACAGCCCCTCACTTGTGCTAGCGCCATGGTCACAGGGCACAAAAATGTGCCTCAGGGTGTAAAAATGGGCCGCTGCCACACCTTGGGGCACGAAAACGGGCCACTGCCACGCTGTGGGGTGCAAAAATGGGCACCGCCGCACTATGGGGCATAAAAGCGGGTCGCCACCGTGCTGCAAGGAGCAAAAATGGATACTGCTGCACTGTAGAGCACGGAAATGGGTCACCGCCATGCTGTGAATGGGCCCCGCCATGTCACAGGACGCAGAAACAAGGTGCCGTGCCATGCCATGCAAGAACGGGGCATGGCTAGTGAGTATCATGCTAGTGGCATGCATGTGCTCATGGCCCTGTGCGCACACGCATGCACGTAAAATGCTTCCCCTTCCCTTTACCTTCAGTCCGCCAACCAACAAAGGTTGGTGACCTCTGCACTATGGGACTAATAATTACTCCCCTCTGAATAATAACACCAGTTTTAACCCTGATTAAAGAGGGAAAAGAACACAGGCAGAAGTATTTTTTGTCAGTTTTGAATTCTCAGTTATGATTTCCTTAAAAAAATATATCTGAAGAGCCAGTCAGATTCTTCATATAATATGAAGCTGGGTCCTAAAATGCCTTAATGAGTTTTAAGTCAGAGTTGTCACACTAATGGCCTACAGTGGCTATCCAAAGTCTATCTTATCTGTGAGATCTTTCTATATAATTTGGAAGTAATGGAAAGTTTGTCATATGTGGATGCTACAAAAATGCACTGAAAGCTTTGGCTATGATTTCCATTCTAGTATAAAGACTTGGAAAGGATTTCAAGGGTCATCTCACACTTTTGACAATCCAGCTGTTAGAGAAAAAGCACATTACTCTCTTTCTCCTGCTCAGTAAAAACACTTCTCCATTTTGAAGATAGGAATTCTGGACAAATAACCCTATTTATTGTGATTTATACTTATAGTCTACTATAAACAGAATAAAAGATGAATTTAAAGACATGAAGAAAGTTAGCTGGTCAAGAAGAGACCACAGGAATTCTTCCTTGCAGATGATGATCATCATCATAATCATCAGTGAGCCAATGTTCAGACTGGATCTGGCATATTTGTCTACATATCGAGTGCATACCAAGGACCTGGGATAGGCAGATCTGGATGTTTGTTGGTGTTACAGATATTGTTGCAGGACGGAACAACAGCAACAACAACAACAGCCTTGGGTGCAATCCCAAAACAACTGGAGCACCACTTGAACATCATTGGCATTCACAAATTCACCCTCAGTCAATTGCAAAAGGCAGCCTTACTGGGAATAGCTTCCACCCTGTGACAATATCTGTAACACCATCAAACATCCAGATCTGCCTATCCCAGGTCCTTGGTAAGGACTCGAAAGCTAGACAAAAATGCCAAACCCAGTCTGAACATCTGGATGACTGTGCGATGATTTTTTATTGTTGTTGTTGTTGTTGTTATTTTGTATTGGGTTGCAAAGAAAGTTTGGAACAGGAAGTCATTCACTCCAGGACTTCTTGAGAGAAGGAACCCAAGAGAATGCTGCCCATACTGGCATGCTTAATAAAACAGATATCCAAAATGATTATCAAGGCTGAGTCTGTATTTTATTAGACTTTCCTTCTTCCTTTCAAACAAATACAAACAAGCCTTGTAAAAATAGCATGCTAAGGGAAAACTAAATTAAAAATCCAACCACAATTGCATTAGTGTGAGAGGTTACAACAAATGCAATCATTACTCTAAACAAATCCTAAATGCATATAATCCACAAAGAACTCTGAAACAATCCTGCGCTCCATAGGGATATGCTGTGGTATATAATAGAGTGCCATTATAATAAAAAGAAGATGAAGAAGAAAAGGAGCCATGAGGTTTATTGGAATGAGTGAGTGAGTGAGAGGGAGGGAGGGAGGGAGGGAAAGAGAAAAAGAGAGAGAGAGAGAGCAAAAAGAAAAAAGGAAAAAAAATCCCAAGCAGAGAATAGGAAGCCAATAGTCTATTGTTTCTCTGCCAGGGTAAAGGGAACAAAAACTTTAAAAGAAGATGTTTCTATTGTGCTCTTGAGTTTGATCATGCATACAACTGACCAGCATGAAACTTAAAATGAAACAAAGCAAATTTGGGTTACAGGTCCAAGGCTTTTGTGTTTTTGTGTGCATGGGTTTCTCAGTGTGTGCCTGCCTGCATGCATGCATTCATGGAATAGCAGAGCTCATCCCACGTATAATGAATTCAACCCAGGAATGTAATTTTACAAATATACTTTTACATTTAGAATGCTGTTATCATAAAAACAAAACACACTGTGCGGGCAGTCAGCCTGACTTATAGCAGCTTGGTTCAACTTTCGGCAAGATAACCAAGAGTAATGGTTTTCAAGCTAGATTATTAATATAACATGAACTGTAAATGCTTTTGTATAGTGCGGCTTGGAGTAAGCTACCAAATCTCATTGGAATATAAAGGAGAAAAGCCATGCAGCATTTTGTTTTCTGTCCTAAAATAAAAAGTTTAGAGCATTGCCACAGATACGTTGTCCATCCTGGGTATTTGCTAAAGGTCACATTTTGCATGGACTGGAAATTTGTTCTACACACACTACTCGCAAGATTTTTCATGGTGGTGTCATAAAAGCTAATAATGGTCAATTGCTATTCAGCTAATGCCCTGTCTATTTCTGTTGTGGAGGGTGGGTTGGCAGAATAAGCATTCTAGTATTCTTTCTCCTTCTAATCAGCGCTAGCACATACAATGACATCTCTATGTATAATTTCTGCAACTCCTGGAATCTATGAACACTAATGAAGCAAAGTCCCAACTTTAATTTTACCCACCATACGTCTTTCTTGCAGGACATGACAGACCTACAGCTCATTTTGAAAGATTCCTCAGAGTAGATAAGTTGACTGTTTTTACTTCAGTTGGCTGACGTTGCAACCTGATCTTACTCAGGAGCTAAATCTTAGCAAGAAACAGCACCTGTTAGTTGCAGCCCACCCTATTCTTCTCAGTCACAAATAACACTAATTTCTTTACCAGAATCTCTCAGGTATGGACCATGAATTTTGAAAGGGTTTAAAAGACTTATTTTGCCTGGTGTATTTACAGCGGTCTTCAGGAAGAACACGAGACCACCTGTAACAAACCTAGATCCTAGTTCTGGCTTCTGGGTCATGCTTGTACACAAAATGCTGGGAATATTCAGTATTTATTTCGAAAGTTATGAAAATAAAAAGGACAGCAAAAACTCAAGATGCTTAAATTAATACTTTCCTCTGTATGATCCTCCCAGTACATTAAATACATTGTGCTTGAATATTACCCTTTTAAACCATGATAGTATTTAGATTAGAAAAAGTTGGAAGGTTGCACCACTGCTGTTGTGAAAAGAGCTTCTGATAAACTCTGTGTTAAATTTAAACATGGCTGTTTTAAAATCTTTTTTGACTTCTGAGTTACAATGTTAATAAATAGATTAAAATTGATATATGCCTTCTTGAAATATTGCTAACATGCTTGGAGTGATCAATTTTAATTTTAAAAAAACCTTTTCTTATTGATGAAAATAATATGACAGACGAAGGCACGTTGTTTTAATAGTTTCCTAATGCTGTCCGAAGATTGAATCTAGACTAAGCAGACCCAAGGAAATGAATGAAATTTAAGTTAATGTTGATTTAAGCCTTGCAGATTAAATTTTTAAATCTTAAATCCTAACACTGGATCCAATAAAGAAAGTGAATCAAATGTCAAGTCTCACAATATGTCTTGTTAATTTATATTTTTTATTATATAACTTTTTTCCAGAGAAAATAATACTGTATTTAGGAATGTTCAGAGGACTTTTATCACCAGGCAACTTTCAAGAACAGAACACAACTGAACAGAAAAAAAAGATAGATGACTGAGAAAGATCAACAGAAACAGCCAAACACACACATATAAATTTCAAAATAACATTACAGAGTACTGAGTGTTATAGACCAGGAGTCCCGGAACCCCTAGTCCAGGGGTCAGCAACCTGAAACAGTGAAAGAGCCACTCGGAACCGGTTCCCTCACAAAAGGAAAAACTGGGAGCCGCAAAAAATGTGTGTGCATGTACGTACATGCGCACATGCGCAGAACAGGGTTTGACTGAAGAGTGGAGCCAAGGCAAGATATGCACCTACCCTGCATATTTGAATTGATTGGTTGAACTTTTTTAGTCCCACTTTTTTTTTTGGACTGCACATGGCAGAGGACTGGGAGCCGCAGGAGACGGCTGAAAGAGCCGCATGGGGCTCCGGAGCCGCGGGTTGCAGACCTGTGCCCTAGTCTGTGGACCAGCACTGGGCCACGGCATGTGAAAAACCAGGCCACACAAACAAGCAAAACCCCATGTGCTGGACTCAGGCAGTATGCAAAACCACATCCCCTCCACTCCCTGAGAAAACCTCTGTCCATGGAACTGGTCCCTGGGCTGCTGGTATAGAGTATTATAGAGTTATACTGAGTACTGGCTCATTGCAGCAAGACAAATAATATATTCCTGATGTGTCATCACTGTGAAGGTCTCATCAAAATGAGTTTTGCTTTAAGAAAACATAATCCTTCATTAAACTAAAGGCTATTTTACTGACTAGGTTTTTCCCCCTTCATATATAAAAGTTTACATCCTTATGAAGCTAATTTAGCCTCAGTGAGTGGTATAATATAAATTGACAGAACTGGCTTTCTTGAAAGTTTGCATTTCTGTCTGGTGGATGTCACATTAAGCTTAGATACAGCTTCTAACCATTTTTGATAATTTAAAATCCTATGATAATCTTTTTCCCCAAACAAAATTGCTACTGTTAATCACAGCAGCCTAATATGCTGTACATATAATTCCAGCTCAGGAATTCCACTGTATGTCTAACATTCCAATTTCAAGGAGGAAAATTACTGTTCTTTTTCCCTGTAAAAATGAAATCCACAGGTGCAGTGGGGCTTCAGATCTTTCTAGAACCTGAAGGCTGAGAAATGGAATCTCATCTTAGAATAACAAATGTTGGGACTATAATTTACATCAAATTTGCAATTTCCATCGATCATAACTGATTCTTATGCTGACTTCATAACATGCTGAGCTCTCCTCTTCAAAGCAGTCAGCAGTGTGATACATTTAGGACTTTATTTATTTAAAATGAAATCTATACATTGTTGTTGTAGCAGCTCAAGGAAACCTACCGAAGTTAAAAATTAAAATTGCAGATAAATAAAGCACATTTAAAATAAATCAACACCATGAATATCAAAAGCGTAGTTTCTTATTTTTAAAATGTAAACTATCTAAAGTCATTTAAAAATCTGATGGCCCCTATATACAATACATTAAATACATTAAATCAATAAACTCTTTAAAGAAGTGACCTGGTGCACGCTTACCCTAACACCAGCTGCCTGCAATTAGTGCAGGTTCGAGTCCCACCAGGCTCAAGGTTGACTCAGCCTTCCATCCTTCCGAGGTAGGTAAAATGAGGACCCAGATTGTTGGGGGCAATTAAGCTGACTTTGTAATAATGCCGCTTGGGGTGTGTGTGAAAGCCCTAATAAGCAGGCATATACATAGAATGAAGGCTACTGCTAAGCTTTTAAGCCGCCCTGAGTCTTCGGAGAAGGGCGGGATATAAATGGAATTAAAATAAAATAAAAAAAAATATTTGCAGTTATGGAATGAATAAAAACAGTTGGAGAAAGGTGGTTCCACAAGTACTTTGTTTTATGCCAGAAAGAAATGTATATGTGATAATCAGAACCTTGAATTGTATCAGGAAGCCAACTGCAGCTAATATAGCTGGCAAAATAAGAGAATTTTAAGGGTATTCCATGCTGCACCCATAACTATCTGGGCTACTCCATTCTGGATGTAAGAAACCATTTTGACCAATAAACCATTTTGACCAATACAACAACAACAAAGAATTTTGAAAAACTTTACATCAAGGTACAAATTGACAATCTCATTACAACATATTGGCTACATGCACAAGGTTTTTCCTACAAGAATACATAAATAGCATGCTGGACAAAGCTAGCACATATGAATATTTACAGTATTTATATTTTCTCTTAGGACCACATAGACATAAACAGGTGAAAGAGATATATGTAGACATTTGCCTACAGATATATATTTCTAAGTGTTTCTTTTTAATTGTTTTTTTTTCTAATTTTGTATTTTTATGGCTTTTTATTTTGTACTAATAATTATGGCTATTATAAATATTTTTATTGATTGTCAGAAAAATACACAAAGACTTCCATAGCATAATGCTTTTTATATAAATTTCTCTAATGCATATTTTTTTAAAAAAATAGAATTTCTTTAATAAGTACTTTTAAAACAAGCAAAACTGGCCTTAATATCAATGGTGGGATTCAAATATGTGAACAACCGGTTCTCTGTGTGGATGCCGTTTCTGGAAGTCCATTCTGGGCCTGGGCAATTTAAAAAATTAGCTACCGGTTCTACCGAACTGGTGTAAACTCGCTGAATCCCACCACTGCTTAATATGTATGTGAATTATCCTGGCACATGCAACATTTTTCCCCCCACAAGCATCTCCCACATCTAAGCTTTTCTTGTCTGTTTGTTCTATTCTGTTCTATTCCACAGGTGCTATGAAGCACAGTTTTACCCCCACTGATCCATTTTAAAAAGTGAAATTGGCAGAGAGTGTCAATTTTCTCTCACAGAAATCTATGGCAGATTTATTTTACATAGTGCAGGGGTAGGCAACCTTGGCTCTTTTATGACTCGTGGACTTCAACTCCCAGAATTCCTGAGAGTAATTTTACATGTAAAATGTCAAATTACCTATTCTGAGAGTGAATCCTCCCCTCAAGTCATTAGAATTATTTGTTTCACTGTCGTTGCCTCTGTTTTGCTTCTCTAGAAGTTTTTCTCGGAAATTCAGCACTGTTGAAGCCTATATTTAATATTGTTCCTGCAATAACTATACATTTGTCATTTTGACCTATCCTCCCAGAATCACAGTCCTATAGGCTGCTCCTAAGTTGCTATATAGGTACCTTTTTCAGACAGTGGAGCTTGTTTACTTGCTAGATAAGTGGTTCAAGCGGAAGAGTTAGTGTTTTAATAGAAAAAGCTCAGTTTTAAGAACTGATTCCAGAATGCAAGATAGGAAAAGTACAGCTTGTTTACAGTATGTAAAATGTAGTTTGTTCCTTCTGGCTTCCTCAGATAAACAAAAAGGGCTGCCAGGGTTGCTGTCCCTGTCACCTAATAAGTAAATTATTTGCTGGAGGACATAAACTAATAATTAAAAATCTTCTCTTCAGACTTAACTTTTTAAAGTATGTGCGCATATATGTGTATGGATATGTACATATGTGTATAAATTTCATTTCTATATTAATTTTATGATTTAAATGCCACTTTTTCCTTGCACATTTTCAAATTATTTATATTTTATTTATATATCAGCATCTTGGTAGCTTTCAGTACAAATATTTACACCCATTGAGGCCTCATTTCAGGTTGAGATAAAAAAATCTGTTGATACAAATAGATATGAGTGTATAAATACATAGGCACTTAATGATTCTGATGGATCTTTCAATTGATCTGATGCCTGGACCATAACAGAAGTCTTTTGGGACTTCTTGTGTAAGTTCTAGCAACGTATTGTTAGGAACTTCTGATAGTTAATAATGAATACGGTATGTAACCCAATGCTATGTTTAGGATCTTATGTTGACTAAAGTACCATATTAGAAACCATAGAAGCCTTGAATTACTTCAATGTAACTTATTCTATAGGTCAGACATGTCAAACTCGCAAAGCCACGTGATGTCGCGCAATGTATCAGAGCTTTTTTTCCATTGCCGGCAATGGGGTGGGCACAGTTTTGGGATGACATGTCTGGCCCACGGGCCGGCAGTTTGACACCACTGCTATAGGTGAGTAAAAAAAAAAAGCTCATGATACAGTAAACATATTTTTCATTGGCAATTGTCCCTGAGGCAAGTGTTTCACTTGGAATAATATTCTAATATTTTCCTTTCATCACCTTGTTTTTTTATTAATATTCATTTTAATTGGCTTTTGTATATTGTTTTAAATGTCAGGTGCAAGAAACCAGAAGTTGGGACAGAATTCAAAAGTACTACAAGTTTATTTCATGCAAGCCAAACAAGAATCTGATCTACTAAGGGTCAAAGCAAATGAATGCTAGATAAGAGTTAAGAGAATTCACAGAGGGGCTGAACTTAGATCTCTTGTGGGAGTGCAGTGACTCCAAACTTGACCTCTGCCCAGGTTCAGCCTGGTCATCTCCTACAGGAAGCATTGGTTTTATTGTACACTTGTCAACTTGTATGAGATGTTTGGTCGTGTAAAAAAGGATAGGGAAAGGAAAGGGAAAGGGAAAAGAAGAAATTCTGCATCTACAAGGATTTGCAATAGTTACCTGTTTGATTTGAGGCCTCTGGATTTGACACAATTGTTATAGGGCTTTTGCTGCTTTCCAGCCCGATTCAATTTCTGGTTGAATCAGTTGTTGGACTCAGCACCTTATTCACTACCAGTAGATAACTATTCAAGCAGAAATACTCAGCAATTATCAAACAATTCAGAACAGAAAAATCCAGATAGCAACATTCAAAATGTAAATCTCCCTGACAAACTATACATAATTATGGGACCATGATTCTCACAGCATCATGGCAAGAATTTATATTTAGTTACATGACCTTGGCACACTAAATGTTCTCGAAAAATGAAGGATCAGCTGTGGTTAATTGCTTAAAGCTTTGCCTAAGGCCGTCACATCTCCCAGTTAGTCATTAATGCCATGAATGTAACAAGGACTTGATCATTGCTACATAATTAAAGAAGTGGATCTTCAGGATCTTTCTATTAAGGGTGTCTTTCATTCATAGAGTATGTTTAAATAGTTTCAATTCTCTCTCATCTTTTTCCTCTTATTCTAGAGATATTTGACACAGCAATTCCAATTTTCTTTCTAATGGCCATTGTTTAATATGGCTTACATACAATTATTTTTCCCCCTCTAATCTTTGGCTGAGCCCTTTGCTCTAAAAACTGAAAAAAATAATAATCCATTTCTTTCTGTCCCAAGAGGAAATATAACTGTCATTTCTGCATGAAGGATATTGAATCTAAAGTAAATAACTAGCCAGGATTTAAAAGCTTCCATCTTTAAAGCAAACAAATACCAAATTAAATACATCTAAAAGAGAAGAGGGAAAATAGGAAAATATTTAGCAAGGATAAACAGATACTGCATCAGAAAAGAAATAAAAATGAAAATCACTGAGGCTACTTAGAGAATCAATTTCTATAAATGTAATTGTAATATGCCTTTCTTCTCCTTTTTTCTTTTTTCTATTAATTTTTCATTGCTTCTTGGAAAATTATGGGTTTACATTGGAGTGGTTACTAGTTTTTTTAAAACTATAGCTTTAATTTTATTTTCCATTTATAACCTAATTTATATTTACAAGTTAAATGTATATAAAAATAACAACACGTAATATATTCATTGACAAAATTTTATATTAATCTGAAATAACCAGCCAAGATGTTTTACAATTTTGAGTTCTTAAAAAGGAGAATATACAATATATAAGATGAACTGGAGGACTTCAGAATAGGAAGAATTTGTTACAGATTACTGCCTATCTTTGCAGCACATGACCAAAAAATACATGTATAGAAAATACATGTGCTTTTGTGGCCTCTTAGAAAAGCTGAAGAATATCTCTGTTGACCAACAGTTGCTATTGCTGATGATGCAGACTCATATGATGAACAGGTTTCTGATCTAATTTCTATGACCTAAGTGGTTAACCAAAGGTAAGGCCGCTTTTAATATTTATATAATTTCCATAACTAAATGCCTGCAAAGAATGTATTGACATACCCTAAAATTGGGAGATAGGCTGCCTTTGTCCAGATCTGCCAAGAAGAGCAGCTAGCTATTAATTACGGTGAGACAAAAGTCATTTTTCCCCCAACAGCTCTAAGATCCACAGATGGCATTAGGACATAGGACAGATGCCAGAAATCATTTTTTTTCCTTCTGGAAAGAAAATGTGCGTATTAACTACATCTCCTCAGTGGCTCAAAAAGGCCCACAAATTTATTAAGATTTCATCACAAGCATGGAAGGAGTTTTATCCTTGCACTTCTTAAACTTTTTGTTATAAAATCAGCCACTCAACTGCTATAAGGAGCCTTCACAAAATTTAGTCATATTTTCTATGATCCCTTTAGTCACCTAGACCCAACACCATTCCATTTAGAGGCTGGATTGTCCAAAATTAAGCCAGATCCTGGTTAGTTATCCTCAGAGTATAACTAAAGGTTATCCTGGCATCAGTTGAGTTGCTCTGCTAATATCAATTTTAGATATCCTTAGTGAATAATTTGATTATTTGTGTTACCTCAGTTTCTCTGTCTCTCTGTTTCTGTCTGTCTCTCAAGTTTGTATAGTAACCTACCCTCCTCAGGCTAGTACACAATTGGATAAAAACCACAAATATGAAAAAAAAATCTATACTATGAAATAAATAGTATAAAAACCCCAAATATATGATTCCCTAGGGCAAGAAAAGTTAAAAATGGCCACTCAACAATGGAGCCATCTATGTATATCTCAGATTCTTTGGGACTCCCAGGCCTGATGTCACAGCCAGGTCTTGAAGTTCTTCTAGAATGTCAAAACAGACGGACCTAGTCTAATTTCAGTACTTTTATTGCCACTGTAATTTAAAATCCTGTTATCTTTCCTAATCCAAATGCTTCTGATGTGTATATTTAGGTTTCTTAAAGCAAAACAAAACAACATAACTATGACGATCAGTTTGTTTCAATGGTGAGACGTATAAACAGATGTTCAAGTGAATAGGATTCCCTTCCTCATAGAACCCATTTCAGTGGGACTGGTTGAAAGAAAAGCAAATATATAAATAGAATAAGGTTCAGTCATACACTCAGAAACCTTCTGCTTTAACTGAAGGAAGCACAGTAAACCTCTTCTTCCTTCTTCCAACAGGAAGCCTCTCCCGGATTGTGCTCTCTCCAAGACAGCTGGAAATACTGCTGATTGCAGAAAGACAAGTTTAAATCTAGCTAAAATGCTTGGTTCACTCATAATGTTAAGACACAATGTGATTTGCTTACCATTATTTTTTGTTTGTATTCCAAAGTCTTTGTCTTGTTTGGATTCATGCAACACGTTAAGCCAAATCAGATAATAATATAAATTACGTGGGGGGAATATGCAATTTTAATAGTTGAATAGATATAATGTAGATTTGATTCAGAAAACCAGTTTGGTGTAGTCTGTAAGGCACCAGGCTAGAAATGGGAGACTGTGAATTCTAGTCCCATCTTAGGCTTGAAGTCAAATTGATCAGTCGCTCTCTCTCAGATCCTAGAAAGCCTATTTTATATTTAATTCAGTATACGTCTAAGATTATTTCATAATCTGCATAATTACAACAGACTGTGTTTGGGAAATAAATCTGCCATGAAAAATTATTACATATATTAATTCAACCATTATGGTTAGTAAAACCCTAGCTTTTTACAATATTTTGATATTAAAGCATACAAGCTACCTTTTATACTATTGTTTTGGTGAATCTGGGAAAACAAGGCTCCAGGTTGGCTTTGTTTGAGGGGCCAAATCTTCCACACATCCAATAATATTCAGAGTCCCTAAATTATCTAGAGAAATCTGATCCATACATCTTTTAATCTTTCCTTATATTCACTTTGTGTCAAAAACTGATGTGAACAGAACTGGCTCCAATACTTTCTTTCTTTTTTCTTTTTTCATTTATGAAACAATGACCCCACATTATGTGTTTTCTAGAGTCACTTCGAAGCAGCTACCTCGAAGCACCAAATCATTACTCAACCAACAGTTCTGCTTGGAAACATATTTCTAAAGGTTTTCATATGAATTCAGCTGTAGGGTCTCTCATGCACCTCCCTACTTTCCTTCATAGGCAGTGAGATAAAAAAGAAATGTTGGCCTTAACTCTGGATTCCCATCTATTATCACATTTATGTCACAACCTCTGCTTTATTCAAATAGTGGAGTTTTGTGAATTATATCCTATGCCTCAGAAAAGCTTAAGGAGTTTTACAATTGGAAAGTGTCACACAATTTCACAGAGAGAAATTGAATGTAAACAGTATATAAGCAGGAACATTGGCCACTTGTAAAATAACTCCCATGCCCTTATGCCTGCATTGCCAATTATATTCTTTTCTCGTAAACAGGAGATGATGACATTTCAGCAGTTCAAGGCAGTGAGCACAGAAAACTAAGAAAAGCAAAACAAAAAAGGAACAAAAACCCAGAGCAGAGACAGAGAAAGAGAAAAGGGGAATTAAAAAGTAAAAATAAAAAGAGAAATTCTTTTTTTTAGATTAAAAAGCATTATTATTTCTACTAACCCAAGTTAAAGCTAGGCTTAGACACAACCTTCCTCTTCTGCCCCATCTTTTTGCTAATCATATTACAGTTTAAAGAATTAATTCTCTAAGTGTTCCAACTTTTCTAGCAAGAATAAACTTTGAACTTTGCTTTAATGATATGAGGAAAGTCCTTCTTTGAGCTATCGCTAAAAGAGTTGCTTGAAAGAGAAAGAGAGAGAGAGAGAGAGAGAAACAAGGAAAACAGAAGCAAAAGGAATGCTATTTCAACAGGAAAGCACTTTAAGTGACCGAGTGGAACTGCAATGTATAAAACATATAACTCGGGCTCGGCAGAAATATACTAAATAAATAGTGATGCTAAGTGACATATCTAACAGTGTAGAGTCGGCGTCTTGTCATTAACATAATTATGTCAGTACAGTCAATCAGCACATTACCCTGACTTTAAAGGAAGAATCTGACTGCACGCTATGAAAAGTTTGAGGTAGAAAAGCAAAGAAATTACAAGGGGGTAGGGGAGTCATCACATTAAAGCAGCAATATGACTTCATGGTTATTTGTGATTTTTTTTTTAAAGCAAGATACAAGTGATGCGGTGGCTCAGTGGATTAGGATGCTGAGCTTGTCGATCGGAAGGTCGGCAGTTTGGTAGGTCGAATCCTGAGTGCCGCATAACAGAGTGAGCGCCTGTTACTTGTCCCAACTTCTGCCAACCTAGCAGTTCGAAAGCACATAAAAATGCAAGTAGAAAAATAGGGACCACTATGGTGGGAAGGTAACAGCGTTCCGTGCGCCTTTGGCGTCTAGTCATGCCGGCCACATGACCACGGAGACATCCTCAGACAAGCGCTGGCTCTTCGGCTTTGAAACGGAGATGAGCACCGGCCCCTAGAGTCGGAAATGACTAGCACGCATGTGTGGGGGAACCTTTACCTTTACCTTACAAGTCCCACAGGGTTGTACTGTGTATGTTTCAAATGCTTTCTGAGTGGAGAAATGCTAACATTATTTCTATGATTTCAAAATTATATGTAATATGGAACAGCCATCTCACAAGCCAAGAAGAGAAAGGTAAAAAAAAAATGCACCCTCAGGACAAGTACCTATTTGATAAATGAAAAGAAGGCTTACTATTAAAAAGGTAATCAATGGAGGTTTAGGACCTCTGTAACAAATGCTGCAATCAAGCATTCTTCATTCAGGTGCTTTTCCCTAATCTGCACAAATTAGAAGTCTCAAAATTATCCTAATAAGCATAGACCAAAGCATTATTTATGGGGAAGGCGTGCAGCAGATGCGATGTTATCCAACCCGTATTCCTTTAAGTGTCCATAGTGATATTTCCATTAACTGCACGAAAGGGGTGAATTCCCATCTGGAACATTCAGAGGCTCCTTGTATGCCAATGTAAAATAAATGAACGCTAAACTGGAAGAGATTTTCAAGGTTATCCCATCCTCTGCTCAATCTAAGAGCCAAAGTTAAAGATGCAGTTGTAGCATTCTAGACAGATGGCTGTCCAGCCTTTGTTTAAATATCTCCAGTAAAGGAGTGGCCACCACCTCCTGTGGCAATCTGTTCCACCACTTCCTGAGGTAATCAGTTCTATAGATGAAATGCTCTCAACATTATGTTCAGCTGAGATATGCTTCCTTGCCATTTCCTCTCATTCATCGAATAGACCATCAATTCAGAAACTTACTTTAACAAATTGCAATATACGGTGACACCTTTTTTGGCCCAAAGGTGATCAAAACAGACCACAAGCACACCAGTGTCTACTTTAATCTATTTAATGAAGTATCCGTAGATTTGTATGCCTTGTTAGGTTGGCAGGCAGGAAGATTAAAAAAAAAACACGGATATTTAATTATGTAAATATTCCTTTCTTTAAAAAAAAAAGTTAAACCAAGCAACTTATTAAATACAGTGACCTGGCAAAATAAGAATCAGGTCCCTGGACATGAAGAGGCCTATCTGAACTCTATGCTGGAACAAGAGAGAACAAATCTCATTTTTCTTTGTGACAGCTCTTCAGCTATTTGAATGGAGATATGTCTTCTTTTATCTTCTCAGCTTCAGGGTGAACATATACAAAAGTCCCTCCAGCTAGCCTTTGCTTTGTAGCCCCTTCACTTTCCTGTGTGCTTCCCGTGGATGCTCTTCTTAAAGGTCAATCAGAACCTTAGGAAATCTTGCCTAGATTTATATAAGATTTGTCTTATATGAATCTTGCCTCATATAACGCCTCAGTTTACTTCCCAACGTCAATTAATCTTGCCCACTGAAGCCGTAGCATTCGTTTCATGAGATTCCTTCCATTAATATGAGAAAGGGAACGCTCTGATATACAAATATGGTTCTATTGTGTACCATTCAACAAAACCTAAATCCACGGAGCTGAGTTTGTGAAAGATATTGCCTTTGGATCTGACTCTGAATAAGTGGAACAGTTATCTTTTGAAAGTTATACACTGAGATGAGAAAACAGCCGGCTACTTCATGAGCAAATCCCTTGGTGGAACACTTTGTTTCTCATTTTCATTTTGCTTGAACAATAAGTACATTTTAATAATTTTTTGAAAATCAATTTTGGTGTAATTAGACAAGCCAGCGTTTATGTTAGCCAAACACTAGAGAAGAGAGTGCTTTTTCTCACGCCTGCTTGCTTTTTTTTTTTTTAAAAAAAAACCCAATATATAAGTTAACTTTTAGTTTCCCCTCTTGGATCTAACAAACAGTTCACTGAAGTTTCTTCTTCCTTTCAATCTCTGCTTTGTCAGCAAAAATGCAGTAAGGAACATTAATTATCAAATGTGCCCGTTTTATGACTGTTAAATACCTCATTAGATTCTGTTTTGGACATTGCATTTATGAATTATTATTTTTTTAAAAAAATGAGGCCTACTTGCCATTCTGTAAATCCACAAATACAGTCCACGTTAAAGATCATCTAAGTTCAGTATATACAAGGATTTTTTTTTTATAAATTAAAGCACTTCAAGTTACTTAATTTATCACAAAAAAGAGAACATTTGGAAAATGAGGCAGTGTAATCA